>NW_016911294.1:29559-73692 GCF_001483705.2 Eufriesea mexicana | reverse complement strand
GGTGGACTTCTGGGCTCTACTGCGCAGGAGTGCGTCCTGCTCGGATTGGAGGGGGCCAGTAATTGTGGTCGCGGCACGATAGGGTAAGTTAGGGTACGCTCCGATACGTAACGATTCTTTTTGTTAGGGGAGGGTCGCTATGACTCTAGTGCCATAGTCGGCCATTAGGTGGACTTCTGCTCTCTACAGTGCTTTAGTGTTCCCAGCTAGACCCTGGGAAGGCCAGCAATAGTGTTCTCAGCACCAAAAGATGAGTCAGGTCACGTTCGGTTAGGTTGCGTCGGGCTCAGATAGGTCAGGGTAGCACTAACTTTTGTGCTGTACACTGCTATTAGTATGACTTCTGCGCTCTGCAGTGGTCTAGTATGCCCTGCTCGGATCTGCGGGGGGGGGGGGGCAGCAGCGGCATCGTCACGTTAGCTTAAGTTATGCTATGTTTGTCTATGTGCCGTTTGTATGGGTTAGACTTACGTAGCTTTGACTTTTCCTTTATACACTGCGATTTTGTGGACTTCTCCGTTCTAATTGCCACTAATGTGATCTGTTTGTTTCTGTGGAGTTCGGCAAAAATGATCGCGGCACGATAGGTTGAGTTAGGTTACGGTTGGTTAAGTTACGGTTGGCTAGGTTAGGAGAAGATAGCTCTCTCTTTAGTGCTATAGTCTGCTATTATGTGTATCTGTGCTCCCAGCGGTGCTGCAATATTATCAACTTGGCTCTGGGGATTACAGCGATAGTGGTCTCGACACGTAAATTTGGGCCAGGTTACATTCGGTTAGGTTGAGTTGGGCTAAGTTTGGTGAAGGTGGCTTTAACTTTTGTGATGCACACTGCTATGCGGAGGTCTTCTGCGGTCTGCTGTGCCCTAGTATCGAATGCTTTGCTCTGGCGGGTGCAGCACTTGCTGTCTCTGCACGTTAGGTAGAGTTAGGCTATGTTTGGATATGCCCTTACTGTTTGGGTTGGGTATGGGTAGCTTTGAATTTTCTGATGTACACTGCGATTCTACGAATTTGTGCACTCTACCCTCCATTAGTGTGCTCTGCTTGGCTCTGCGGAGGCCAGCAATAGTGGTCGCGGCTCGTTAATTTGGGTTAGTTTACGTTTGACTATAATTCGGTTCGTTACGTTAGGGGAAGATATGCTTGACTTTAGTGCCATAGTCTGCCCTTAGGTAGTAGTAGTTAGGTATATTTTCAGCTTGGCTCTGGGTAGGCAGCAGTAGTGGCCTCGGCACGTTTTGGATGGTCAGGTTACGTTCGGTTAGATTCGGTTAGACTAAGTTTGGTTAGCGTTGCTTTACTGTTGTGCTGTACAATACTCTTCGGTGGATTTCTGGACTCCACAGCGCTCTAATATGTCACGCTTGGCCCTGCAGGGGGGGGGGGAGAAATAGCGTTCTCGGCACGTTAGGTTGAGTTAGGCTATGTTTGATTACGATCTGTTGGTCTGGGTTAGGATTTGGTGGCTTGGAATATCCTAACATGCACAGCGATTATGTGGATTTCTACGATCTTCTCCCCGTTCATATGTTCTGCTTGGCTCTGGGGAGGCTAGCAATAGCGCTCGCGGCACGTTACGTTGAGTCACGTTACGTTTGGTTAGATTGCATTAGGCTAAGTTTGGTTAAGATAGCTTTAACTTTTGTGCTTTACACAGATGTTCGGAGGATTCTGGTGCCCTGCTGCGCTCTAGCATGCCCCGCTTCGCTCTGGGGAGGGCAGCAATTGCGGTCTCGGCACTTGAGATTGAGATAGGCTCTGTTTGGTTATGTTCTGCCGGTTTTGGTTATGTTTGTGTAGCATTGACTGTTCTGATGCACACTGAATTTCTACAGATGTCTGCATTCCACTCTCCACCAGTGTGTTCTGTTTGGCTCTTAAGAGGCCAGCAATATGGGTCGCGGCGCGTTAGGTTGAGATAGGTTATGTTAGGATACGTTTAGTTTGTTATGTAAGAAGAGGGTAGCTTTGACTATAGCGCTATAGTCTGCTATTAGGTGGATTTCTGCGCCCCACGGTGCTCTAATACTTTTAGCTTGGCTCCGGGAAAGCCAGAAATAATTGCCTTCGCCCGTTATGTTTAGTCAGGTTACGTTCGGGTAGGTTGTGTTAGGCTAAGTTTGGTCAGGATAGCTTTCACTTTTTTACTGTACACTGCTATTCTGGGGATTTCTGCGCTCTACTGCGCTCTAGTATGACCTGCATGGCACTGGGGAGGGCATCAATTGTGGTCGCGGCACGTTGGCTTGAGCACTGTTACGTTTGGTTAACTTGCGATTGGTTTGGTTGGGAGAGGGTATGTTAGACTTTCGTACCATAGTCTGCTCTTTGATGAATTTCTGCGCCCTACACTGCTGTAATGTTTTCAGCTTGTCTCTGTGAAGGCCAGCAGCAGTGGTCTCGGCACTTCATCCTGAGTCATGTTACGTTCGGTTTGGTTGGGTTAGGTTATGTGTGGTCAGGATAACTTCATCTTTTGAGATGTACAGTGCTACTCGTTGGAGCTCTGCGCCATACTGTGCTCTAGTATGTCCTTCTTGGCTGTGTGGAGTGCAGCAATGGCGGTCTCGGCACGCCATGTTGAGTTAGGCTATGTTTGGCTATGTTCGGTTGGTTTGGGTTAGTTTTGGGCAGCTTTGTCTTTTCTGATATACAATGCGATTCTATGCATTTCTGCGCCCTACTCTCCACTAATGTATTCTGATTGGCACTGGGGAGGCCAGCAGTCGCTGCCGCGGATCGTTAGGAAGAGTTAGGCTATGTTTGGCTATGCTAAGGTTGGATAGGAAAGGAGGGGATAGCTTTGGCTTTAGTGCTATAGTCTGCTATTAGGTGGATCTCTGCCTCCCCACAGTGCTCTAATGCTTTCAGGTTGGCTATGGGGAGGCCTGAAACAGTGGTTAGGAGGGGATAGCTTTGGCTTTAGTGCTATAGTCTGCTATTAGGTGGATCTCTGCCTCCCCACAATGCTCGGCACTTTACGTTTTGCAGGTTGCGTTCAGTTAGGTTGGGCCAGGCTAAGCTTGGTCAGGATAGCTTTCACTTTTGTGTTCTACACGGATATTAGGTAGGATATCTGTGCACCACTGTGCTCTAGTATGACCTGCTTTGCTCTGGGGAGACCAGCAATAGTGGTCGCTGCCAGATGGGTTGAGTTAGGTTACGTTTGCTTATGTTACGACAGGCTAAGTTAGGAAATGTAAGCTTTACGTTAGTGCTGTAGTCTTCTATTAGGCGGATTCCAGCGACCTGGAGTGCACTTATGCTTTCGGCTTGCCTCTGCGAATGCCAGCAATGTTGGTCTCGGCACGTTACTTTGAGTCATGTTACGTTCGGCCAGGCTTGGTCTGGATAAGTTTGGTCGACATAGCTTTAACTTTTGTGCTGGGAACTGATATGTGGTGGGTCTTTGCATTCTACTTCGCTCTAGTATATACTACTTGGCTCTGGCAAGGGCAGCAATTGTGGTCTCGGCACGTTATGACGACACATGCTACGCTCGGTTAGGATGGGTTGGTCTAACTTTGGTAAAGTTCGGTTTAGCATTCGTGCTGCACACTGCTATTCGGTGGATTTCTCCACGCTACTGCGCTCTAGTTTGCTCTTCTCGGCTCTGATGTCGGCAGCAATCGCGTTCTAGCCACGTTAAGTTGGGTTATGCTATGTTTGGCTATGTTCTGTTTGCTTGGGTTAGGTTTGGGCAGCTGTGTCTTTTCTGATACAGACTGCGATTCTGTGGATTTTTGCGGTCTACTCTCCACTAATGTGTTCTCCTTGGCTCTCGGCAGACCAGCAATATGGCCCACGACACGTTAGGTTCAGCTACGTTACGTTTGGTAATGTTACCTTTGGTTATGTTAGGAGAGGATAGCTTTGGCTTTTGTGCTGTAGTCTGATATTAGGTGGACTCCTGGGCCCAACATTGCTTAAACGATTCACCTTTGATCCGGGAATTCCAGGAACATTAGTCTCGGCGCGATATGTTGAGTCGGGTTACAATCCGTTTGGTTGTGTTGGGTCAAGTTTGGCTATGATAGCCTTATATTTTGTGCTGTGCACTGCTATTGGCAGGACGTCTGCGCTCTGCTACGCTCTAGTATGTCCTGCTTGGGTGTGGGGACGGGCGGGGGTGAGCTGTGCAGCAATAGCGGCTTCGGCACGTTCGGTTGAGTTAGTCTATGTTTGGTTGTGTTTTGTAGGTTTGGGTTAGGTTTGGGAAGTTTTGACTTTTCTGACGTACTCTGCGATTCTATGGATTTCTGCTTTCTACTGTCCACTAATGTGTCCTGCTTGGCTCCGCGGAGGCCAGTAATAGTGATCGAGGTGCAATTGGTTGGGTTAAGTTACGTTTGATTACCTTAAGCATACTTTGGATAGGCGAGAATATCATCTACATTAGTGCTGTGGTCTGCCATTAGGTGGACTTCTGCCACGCTCAGTGCTCTAGTATCTTCAGCTTGGCTCTGGGGAATGCAGCAATGGCCGTGCCGTCACGTTAGGTTGATTTCGACTATGTCTGGTTATGTTGTGTTAGTTTTGATTAGGTTTGGGCATCTTTGACATTTCTGATATACACTGCGACTCCACGGTTTTCTGTATTCTACTCTCCACTAGTGTGTTCTGCTTGGCCTTGGGGACGCCTGCAAAGGTGCTCGTGGGACGTTAAGTTGTGACATGTTACGTTTCTTTATGTTTATTCGGTTAGGTTAGGAGAGGGTAGCTTTCGCTTTAATGCTGTTGTCTGCTATTAGGTGGGTTTCTGGGCGCAACAGTGCTCTAATATTTTTAGCTTGGCTCTGGGTATGCCAGAAATAGTGTTCTCGGCCCGTTATGTTGTGTCACGATACGTTCGGTTATGTTGGGTCAAGCAACGTTTTGTCAGGATATCTTTAGCTTTTGCGTTGTACGTTGTTGTTCGGTGGATTTCAGCGCTCTAGTGTCCTCTAGTATTTCCTGCTTGGCACTGTGGAGGACAGCAATAGCGGTCTCGGCACGTTAGGCTGAGCTATGGTACGTTCGTTTATGTTCTGTTTGCTTGTGTTAGGTTTGGGTAGCGTTGAATTTCCTGATATTCACTGCGATTATGTGGGTTTCTACACTCTTCTCTCCAGTAATAGGTTCTTCTTGGCTCTGGGGAACCCAGCAATAGTACTCGCGGCAAGTTGGGTTGAGTTAAGTTACGTTCGGTTATGTTACGGTTGGCTAGGTTAGGAGAGGGTAGCTTTGCTTTAGCGCTGTAGTCTGCTATTAGGTGGGTTTCTGGGTGCAACAGTACTCTAATATTACCAGCTTGTCTCTGGGAAGGACAGCAATGGTTGCCTCTGCACGTTACGTTTAGTCATGTTACGTTCGGTTAGGTAGGTTTAGGCTTAGTTTGATATGCATAGCTATAACTTTTGTGCTGTAAACTGCTATTCGGTGGATTCCTGCGCTCTACTGTGCTCTAGTATATACGGCTTGGTGCTGGGGAGGGCAGCCATAGCGATCTCGGCACATTAGGTTGACTTATGCTACGTTTGGTTATCTTCAGTTTGTTTTGGTTAGGGTTGGTTAGCTTTGACTTTTCTGATATGCACTGCGATTCTATGGATTTCTGCGTTCTCCTCTCCACAGATGTTTTCTGCTTGACTCTGTGGAGACCAGTAATAGTGATCGCGACACGTTCGGTTGAGTTTGATACAGTTGTTTATGATACCGTTGGCTTGGTTAGGAGAAGCTTGCTTTGACTATGGTGCTGTTGTCTGGAGTTAGGTGCATTTCTGCGCTCCACGGTGTTCTAACTTTCTCAGATAGGCTCATGGAAGGCCAGAGATAGTGGTCTCGCATCGTAATGTTGGGTCAGGTTACGTTCTGCTAGGTTGGCTTCGGTTAAGTTTGGTTAGGATAGATCTACCTTTTGTTCCGCACACTGCGATTCGGTGGATATTTGCGCTCAACCGTGCTCTAGTATGACCTGCTTGCCTCTGGGGAGGGCAGCAACTGCGGTCTCGGCATGATATGCTGAGTTAGGCTGTGTTTGCGTGTGCTCTGTTTGGGTTTGGTTTGGGTAGCTTTGCCTACTCTGGTATACACTGCGATTCCTTGGTTTTCTGCGTTCAACTCTCCACTAAAGTGTTCTGCTTGATTCTGTGTAGGCCATCATTATAGGTCTCGGAGCGGTAGGTTTAGTTTGGTTTCGTACGCCTAAGTTACGTTTGGTTAAGTTAGGAGAGGCTTGCTTTGAATTTGGTGCTATAGTCTGCTATTAGATGCACTCCTGCGAAATACAGCGCTCTGATATTTTCAGCTTATCTCTGGGAAGACCATAATAGTGGTCTCTGCACGTTATGTTGTGTCAGGTTATGTACGGTTAGGCCGGGTTGCGCTAAGTTTGGCTAGGATAGCTAAAACTTCTGTGCTGTACGCTGCTATTCGGTGGATTTCTGCGCTGTACTGTGCTGTAGTATGCCCTGCTTGGCTGTGGGGAGGTCAGCAATAGTGGTCGCGGCAAGTTAGGTTTAGTTACGTCACGATTGTGTATGCGAGGATTGGTCGGCTTAGGAGAGGATTGCTTTGACTTTAGCGTTATACATATATTTTTGGTGGATTTCTGCGCCCTGTAGTGCTACAACGTATTCACTTGGCTCTGGGAGAGCCAGCAATAGTGCACTCGGCGCGTTATCTTGTGTCACGTTGCGTTCGGTCGGGTTTGGCTTGGGTAAGTTTTGTTAGGATTGCTACAACTTTTGTTATGTACACTGCAGTTCGGTCGGCTTCTACGCTGTACTGTGCTCTAGTGTGCCCTGCTTGACACTGCGGAAGGCAGCAATAGCGGTCTCGGCTCGTTTGGTTGGGTTAGTCTAAGTCCGGCTTTGCTCGGGTTGTTTGGGTTATGTTTGGGTAGCTTTGACTTCTCTGATATACACTGTGATTCTACGAATATCTGCGTCCTACTCTCCACTAACGTGCTCTGCTTGTCTCTGGGAATGGCAGCATTAGCGGTCTCGGCACGTTAGGTCCAGTTATGATACGTTAAGCTATGCCCCGATTGGTTAGGTTAGGAGAGGATAACCTTGGCCTCAGTGCTATTGCCTGCTATTTGGTGGATATCTACGCCCTACTGTGCTCTAACATTTTCAGCTTGGATCTGTGTTCGCCAGCAATAGTGGCCTCGGCACGTTATGAAGGGCCAGGTTACGTATGGTTTGGATCGGTTAGACTAATTTTTGTTAGCGTAGCTTTAACTGTTGTACTGTACACTGCTATTCGGTGGATTTATGCACTCCACTGAGCTCTGGTATGTCCCGCTCGGCGATGAAGGTGGCTGAAATGGCGTTCTCGGCACGTTAGGTAGATTTAGGCTATGTTTGTCTACGTTCTGTTGGTTTGAGTTAGGTTTGGGTAGCTTGGAATATCCTAATATGCACAGCGATTGTATGGATCTCTGCGATCTACTCCCTATTCGCGTGTTCTGCTTGGCTCTGGGGAGTATAGCAATAGTGCTCGCGGCACGTCAGATTGGGTTAAATTACGTTCGTTTATGTTACGTTTGGTTAGGTTAGGGGAGGATAACTTTGTCGGTAGTGCTATATTCCGCTATTAGGTGGATCTCTGCGCTCAACAGTGCTCTAATATTTTCAGCTTGGCTCTGGAAAGGACAGCAATAGTGGTCTCTGCACGTTATGTTTAGTCATGTTACTTTCGGTTAGGTTTGGTTAGGACAAGTTTGGTCATGATAACTTTAACTTTTGTGCTGTACACTGCTCTTCGATGGATATTTGCGTCCCACTAAGATCCAGTATGTCCTGATTGGCTCTAGAGAGGGCAACAACTGCGGTCTCGGCAAGTTAGGTTGAGATAGGCTGACTTTGGCTATGTCCTGAATGTTTGGGCTAGGTCTGGCTAGCTTTGACTTTTCTGACGTAAACTGTGCTTCCACAGATTTCTGCGTTCTACTGTCAGCAAGTGAGTTCTGCAGGGAGGCCGACAATGCTGTTCGCTGCACGTTAGCTTGAGATAGTTTACGTCCCGTTATCCTACGTTTGGTTAGGTTAGGAGAGTGTAGCTTCGACTCTAGTGCTACAGTCTTCTAATAGGTGGATTTCTACGCCGTACAGTGCTCTATTATTTTCAGCTGGTCTCTGGGAAGGCAATCAATAGTGGTCTCGGCACGTTATGTTGTGTCAGGTTACGTTCTGTTAGTTTGGGTTAGGCAACGTTTCTGCAGGGTAGCTTTATCCTTTGTGCTGTAAACTGCTATTCGGTGGACCCTTGCGCTCCACTGTGCATTGGTATGTCCAGCTTGGCCCTTGAAAGGGCAGCAATAGCGGTCTCTGCACGTTAGGATGAGTTAGGCTATGTTCGTCTCTGTTCCCTTGGATTGGGTTAGGTTTCGGTAGCTTTGCCTTCTGTGATATACACTGCGATCCTACGGGTATCTCCGTCCTACTCCCCACTAATGGGTTCCGCTTCGCTCTCGGGTGGCCAGCCATAGTTCTAGCGGCACATTCGGGCAAGTCAGGTTACGTTCGGTTATGTTGGGTTAGGTTAAGTTTGGCCCGGATAGCCTTAACTTTTGTCCTGTACACATGTGTTCGGTGGTGTGCTGCGCTCTGCTGCGCTATAGCATGTCCTGCTTGGCTCTGGCACATGCAGTAAATGCGGCCTCGACACGTTCGTGCAGCACAAATGTTAAAGATGTCCTGACCAAACTTATCCTGACCCAACCTAACCGAACGTAACCTGATTCATCATGACGGCCTTAGACCAGTATTGCTTTCCTGGCCAGAGCCTAGCTGAAAATATTAGAGCCCTTTAGAGCGAAGGAATCCATGTAATAGCAGGCTATAGTGCTAAAGTTCATGCTACTGTCACCAAAACTAATCAAGCGTAACCTAACTCAACCTAACGTGCCGCGTCCGCTATTGCTGTCCTCTCCAGAGACAAGCAGGACATGCCAGTGCACAGTGGAACGCAGAAATCCACCGATTATCAGTGCATAGCACAAAAGATGACGCTACCCCGACCAAACTTTGCCCGACCCAGCCTTACCGAAACTAATATGACACATCATAACGTGCCGAGACCACAATCGCTGGCCTTGCCAGGGCCATGCTGGAAACAATAGAGATCTGTGGCGCGCAGAAATCCTCCTAATAGCATACCATAGCACTAAAGCCTTAGCTACCATTTCCTAATCTAGCCAAGCGTAATATAGCCTAACGTACCCAAACACAACATAACGTGCCGCGACCACTATTACTGTCCTCCGCAGAGTCAACCGGAACGCGTTAGTGGAAAGTAGGGCGCTGCAAACCATCTAATCGCAGTGTACATCAGAAAAGTCTAAGCTACTCAAGCCCAACCAAAACCAACCGAACATGTCCAAACATGATCTGACTCAACCTAACTTGCCGAAGCGTCTTTTGTTGTCTTCCCAGGCGACAAGCAGGACATACTAGAGCACAGTGGACCGCAGAAATCTACCGAATAGCAATGTACAGCACAAAATATGAAGCTACCCTTACCAAACTTAGCCTGATCCAACATAGCCGAACGCAACCTGACACAATCTAACATGCCCAGACCACCTTTTCAGGCATTCCCAGGGCAATGCAGGGCATATTAGAGCGAAGTAGATCGCAGAAATTCTCCGAACAGCAGGGTACAGCACATAAGTTAAAGCAATCCTGACCAAGCTTAGTCTAAACCTTCTGTACCGAACGTAACCTGTAACAACATAACGGGCCGAAGCCACTGTTGCTGGCCCTCACAGAGCTAAGCTGAAAATATTAAAGCGCTGTAGGTGGCAGAAATACACCTTATAGCAGACTATATCACTAAAGTCAAAGCCATCCTCTCCTAGCCTAACCGACCGTAACACGACGAAACGTATTCCAACTCAACCTAACGAGCCAAAACCACTATTGCTGGCCTCCCCAGAGTCAAGCGGAACACGTTAGTGGAGAGTTGATCGCAGAAATCAATATCGTGGCTGTGTACATCAGGAATGTCAAAGCTACCCTAGCCAAACCCAAGCAAACAGGACATAACAAAACATAGCCTGACACAGCCTAACGCGCCGAGACCGCTATTGATGCCATTACCACAGCCAAGCAGTACATACTAGACCACAGTAGAACGCAGGAGTCCACCGAATAGCAGTGCACAGCAGAAAAGATAAAACTAGCCTTACCAAACGTAACCTAACCCAACCTAACCGGACGTAGCCTAATACAACATAACGTTCAGAGACCACTATTGCTGGTCTCCCCGGAGCCAAGCATAATATCCTGGAGAAAAGCAGTGCGCAGAAATCCTCGGAATATCAGCATAAAGCACAAAGGCCAACGCTATCCTATCCTAACCTGACAAAGCGTAACGTAACCGATCGTATCCTAACAAAACCCAACGTGCCGAGACCACTATTGCTGGCCTCTACAGGGAGAAGCAGAATATAGCAGAGCACAGTAAAGCGCAGGAATCCAACGAATAGCAGTGCGTGGCGAAAATGTCAAGGCTATCATATCCTAACATAACCAATAGTAAAAAGGCCAAACGCAACATATCTCAAACTGACGATCCGCGAGCACGATTGCAGGCCTGCCCAGTGCCAAACAGAATTTACAGGAGAACAGTAGAGCGCAGATGTCCACCGGAAGTGATTGCACAGCACGAAAGTCAAAGCTATCTTATCCTAGCCTAACCAAGCTTGACGTAACCAACCGTAATATAGCTCGACCTAACGTTACGAGCCTACAATTACTGGCCGCCCCAGAGTGGAGTAGAACGCGGTGGAGGAGAGTAGCGCCCAGAAATACATTAAACCGCAGTAGACAGCTGAAAAGTGAATGCTATCCAAACCTAACCCAGACAAACGTACCCTAACCGAACGTACCGTAACCCAACCTAACGTGCGGCACCCACAATGGCTGGCCTCCAGGGCCAATCAGCGTGTAGCAGGGCACAGCATGGCGCAGAAATCCACAGAATAGCGGTGTATAGAACGAAAGTCAAGGCTATTCTTACAGACATTAGCCTCACCTAACCTAACCGAACGTAACCCATCTCAACTTAAAGTGCCGAGACCACGATTGCTGGTATCCACAGAGCCAAGCAGAACATATTAGTGGATAGTAGAACGCAGAAATCCATAGGATCACAGTGTGTATCGGAAAAACCTAAACTACGCAATCCCAACCCGAACCAACTTGTCCCAGACAAACATAGCCAAACTCAACATAACGTACCGCCAACACTATTGCTGGGCTCCCCACGGCCAATTAGAACATATTAAGGCAGTAGAGCATAGGAGTCCGCCGTGTATCAGTGTATGCAACGAAAGTCGCATTCATCCGAGGCTAACCAAAACTAACGTAAGGTAGACAAACGAAGCACACACAACATAACGGTTCGAGACCACTATTACCGACATGCCCAGAGTCGGGCGGAGTGTAGTGGAGCAACGAAGGGCGTAGAATTTCACCGAATAGCAGTGCCAAGCACAAAAGCCTAAGCTATACTATCCTTACCTAACTAAACGCAACATAACCAATAGCAATATGTTTCAGCATAGCTTGCCGGGAACACTACTGCTGGTCTCCCCGTAGCCAAGCAGAATATACTAGAACACATTCGAGCGTAGAAATCCACCGAATCGCAGTGTACAGCACAAGTGTCAAAGCCATCCTAACCGAACTTAGACTACCCTAACCGAACCAAGGTTAACGTAACAGAGCCAAACGTGCCGCCACCACAATTGCAGGCCCCCCCAGCGCCAAGCGGAGCACGTTAGAGCACTGCGGGGCGCAGAAATCCGCAGAATATCAGTGTATAGCACAAAAGCCAAAGCTATCCTATCCGAACATAACCAATCGTGACATAACCAAACGCAACATAACTCGCACTAGCGAGCCGAGACCTATAATGCTGGCCTACAGATAGCCAAGAAAAATATACTAGAGCACCGCAGAGCGCAGAAATCTTCCGAATAGCGGTGTATAGCGCAAAAGTCATAGCTACCATATTCTACCCTAACCAAACGCAACATAACCGAACGTATTCTATCTAAACGTAACGTAACGAGACCACGATTTCTGGAAGCCCAAGAGCTAAGTATAATACGCTAGAGCATCACACTAGGGCCCACAGAGCCACCAAATTGCAGGGTAAAGCAGAAAGGACAAATATATTCCAACCTAACCTGACCGGACGTAACATAACCAAACGTGCTATAATAAACCTAACGAGCCGAGATCACTATTTTCGGCTTCCCCAGTGCCAAGGAGAGCATACTAGAGCGCAGTAGAGCGCAGAAATTCACCAAATAGCAGTGTATGGCACAAAAGTCAATGTTATCCCCTCCTAACTTAAGCTAACGTAGCCTAACTCAATGTAACGTGACGAGACTACCATCGTTGGCTTCCTCAGAGCGAAGCAGATCACATTAGAGCAATGTGAAGCGCAGAAACCCACCGAACAGCAGTGCACAGCACAAAGGTCGAAGCTATACTATACAAAAATACCCAAACGAAGCATAAGCGGCCGTTACAAAATGCACCCTGACGAGCCACGACCGCTATTGCTGTCATAACTGGAGCTAAGCAGGGTACAGCAGAGCAAAGCAGAACGCTGAAATCTACCGAATAGCGGTGTATAGCAAAAGGTCAATGCTACCATAGCCGAACATAGTCAAGCCTGACCAAACCAAACGTAATATAACTAGACCAAACGTGCCGAGAGCACTACTCCTGGCGTACACAGAGGCAAGCAGAAGGCGATAGCGCACAGAAGAGCGCAGAAGTCCACATAACAGCCGTGTGTATTACAAAAGCCAAAGATATCGTAACCTAATAGAGCGTATCCTAGCCAGACGCAACGTGACTCAATCTAACGTGATTGACGACCACACTTGCTGGCTTCCTGAGGGCCGAGCAGAGCACTGTAGAGCAGCGAAGGGCGCAGAAATACACCGAATAGGTGTGTATAACACAAGAGTAAATGCCATCCTTACCAAACTTAACCTAACCTAACCAAACCGAAAGTAACCTAACTCGACCAAACGTGCAACGGCCTTCATTTCTTGCCTCCCCAGAGACACGCAGTTGTTCGTACAGCAATGCAGAGCGCAGGTAACCACCGAATAGTTGTGTACAGCACTAAAGTCAAAGCCATCCTGACCAAACTTGGACTAACGAAACAACCAAACGCAACTTGTCCCAATCAAACGCGCCATGACGGCTATTGCTGGCCTCTCCAGATTGAAGCAGATGCTATTATAGCAGTACAGTGCACAGATATCGAACGAATCGCGGTGTAAAGCGAAAAAGTCAAAGCTATCCTAACCGAACCTGACAAGCCCGAACCAAGCCAAGCGTAACCTAACCCAACCCAACGCGCCGAGGCCACTATTGCTCGTCTCTCAGCACCAGACAGAAGACACTACGGCACAGTAGAGCGCAGAAATCCACCGAATAGGAGTGTATAGCGCAAAGGGCAAAGCCATCCTGACCAAACCAGGCCAAACCTAACCTAGCCAAACGTGGAATATATAATCCTAACGAGACGAGACACATATTGCTGGCCTCCCCTGAGCCAAGCAGAACATATGAGGGCAGTGTAGATAGCAGAAATCCGCCGAACGCAGTGTATAGCGCAAAAGTCAAAGGCATCCAAACCGAACTAATCCTAACCTAAGCAAACCAAGCGTAGCACAGTTGAACCAAACGTGCAGCGACGACTAGTGCTGGACTCCCCAGAGCCAAGCAGAACATATTAGAGCACAGTAGAACGCAGGAATCCACCGAATAGCAGTGTACAGCACAAAGGTCAAAGCTGTGCTATCCTAACCTAACCACACCGATCACAATCGTACGTAGCATAACAAAACCTAACGCGCCGCGACCACCATTCCTGGAGTCCCGGGAGACAAACAGAGCGTTTCAGCGCACAGTAGAGCGTAGAAGTGCAGAGAATAGCAGTGTGTACCACAAAAGTCAAAGCCAAACCAACCTAACCAAGCATAACCTAACCTGACCAAACGCTATCGAACTCAACCTAACGTGGTGTGACCACTATTGCTGAACTCCCGAGAGCCGAGAGGAGTATAGTAGAGCTGTATAGAGCGCAGAAATCCTACGAGTAGCAGTGTATAGCACAAAAGTCAAAGCTATCCTGTCGTAACCTGACCAAGCGTAACGCAACCGAACGAAGCCTAACACATCCTCAGGTGCCGAGAACACTATTTCTGCCTTCCCCAAAGCAAAGCAGAACATGGTGGAGCAGAGTAGAACGCAGAATCCCACCCGGAAGCAGTCCAACGACGAAAGTCGAAGCAACCCAAACATAACACAAACGTAACCTCACCAAACGTAGCCCAACTCAACCTAACGTGCCGAGATCACTATTGCAGTTCTCTCCAAAACCAAACAGGGTACACTAGAGCGCAGTAGAGCGCAGAATGCCACCAAATAGCAATGTATAGCACAAAAGTCAAAGATAACCTGTCCGAACCTGACAAAGCCTAACCTAGCCGCACGAAGCCTAACTCAAACTAACGTGCCGAGAACACTACTGCTGGCCTCCCCAGCGCCATGCAGAGCATGTTAGCGCATAGTAGAGCTCAGAAATCCAACGATTTGCCGTGTACGGCACTAAAGATATAACTATCCTAACAAAACATGGCATAACCCATCCTGTCCGAACGTAACCAGACAAAATGTAACGTGCCGAGATAGTTATTGCTGGCCTTTCCAGAGCTAAGCTGAAAATAATGAAGCGCTGTAGGGCGCAGAAGTCCATCTAATAGCAGACAATGGCACTAAAGTCAGAGCCATCCTCTCCTAATATAACCAACCGTAACATAACCAATCATAGCCCATCTCAGCCTTAGGTGCCCTACCACTGTTTATGGCTTCCCCAGAGTGAAGCTGAACACGTTAGCGGAAAGTAGAACGCAGAAACCCATACAATCGCAGTATATATCGTATAAGTCAAGGCAACCCATGCCTAAGCCAATCCAAGAGGACATAACCGATCATAGCCTGACTTATCTTTACGTGCCGAGACCGCCATTGCTGCTCATCCCAGATCCAAGCTGGATATACTAGAGCAGAGAGGAGCGCAGAAATCCACCCAATATCTGTGTACAGCATAAAAGTTAAAACTACCCTGACAAAACTTATCCTGGCCCAGCCTAGCCGAACGTAACCTGGCTAATCATGATGAGCCGAGACCATAATTGCTGGCCTTGCCAGAGCCAAGCTGAAAATGTTAGAGCACTGTAAGGCGTGGAAATCCACCTAGTAGCAGTGTGCAGGACAGAGGTTGAAGCTATCTTGACAAAACTTAGCCTAACCCAGCCTAGCCGAACATATCCTGACACAACATAACATACCGAGACCACTATGAATGGCCTTCGCAGAGGCAAGCTGAAAATATTAAAGCACTGGAGGGAGCAGAAGTACACCTCTCGTAACCTAACCTTCCGTAATACAACCACACGTATCCTAGCTCAATCTAACCCACCGCGACCACCATTGCTGCCTCACCCAGAGTCAAGCGGGACACATTGGTGGAAAGTATAACGCAGGAATCCATATAATCGCAATGTATATTGGAAAAGTCAGAGATACACATGCCTAACGCAAACCAACGAAACATAGCCAAATATAGCCTGACCCTACCTTACGTGGCGAGACCGCCATTTTTGCCCAACCCAGAGCCAAGCAGGACATACTAGATCGCAGTAGAGGGCACAGATTCACCGAATAGCAGTGTACATAAAAAAAGTTGAACCTATCCTGATCAAACGAACCCTGATTCGATCTATCCGAACGTAACCTGACTCATCATAACGTGCCGAGACCACTATTGCTGGTCTTACCGGAGCCAAGCTGAAAATATTGGAGTACTGTAGGGCCCAGATATGCACCTAACAGCAGACTATGTCACTAAGGGCATAGCTACCCTCTCCCAACCTAGAGAATCCTAGCATAACCGAACGTGTCCTAACTTACTTAATTTCTGGACTCCACATTGCCAAGCAAGACATATTAGGGCGCAGTACAGCGCCGAAATCTACCGGACGGCAGTGTACACCATATAAGTCAAAGCAATCCTGACAAAACTTAGCCTAAGCCAACCTAACCGAACTTAACCTGACTCAACATAACCTGCCGAAGCCACCGTTGCTGGCTTTCCCAAGGCCAAACTAGAAACAACAAAGCACTGTAGGCCGCAGAAATTCACCGAATAGGAGTGTACGGCACATAGTTAAAGCTATCCTTGCCAAACGTAGCGGGACCCAGCTTAAGCGAACGTAGCCTGACCCATCATAGCGTGCCGAGACCACCTTTGCTGGCCTTTCAAGAGACAAGCTGAAACTATTAAAGCACTCCAGGGTGCAGAAATCCACCTAACAGCAGAATAAGGCACTAAAGACGAAGCTATCCCCACCTAACATAACCAATCGTGTCAAAACCAAACGTAACTTAGCTCAACGTAACGTGACGCGATCACCATTGCTGGGCTCCACAGAGCGAAGCAGAACACATTAACGCGGTGTTGGACGCAGATATACAAAGAATCGCAGTGCATATCGGATCAGCCATAGTTACCCAAACCTAACCCAAACTAACGGAACACAACCACGCATAGCCTAACACAACCTAACGTGTCGAGGCCGCCATTGCTGCCCTCCCAGAGACGAGCAGGACAAACTAGAGCACAGTACGGCGGAGAAATCCTCCGAATGGCCTTATACAGCACAAAAGTTAAAGCTATCCTGACCAAACATATCCTGAACCAACCCAGCCGCACGTAACATGACTAATCATAACGAGCCGAGACCACTATTTCTGGCCTTGCCATGGCCACGCTGAATATATTAGAGCACTTTAGGGCGCATAGATCCACCTAGTAGCAGAATACTGCACTAAGGGCAAGGCTATCCCTTCCTAACGTAACAAATCCTAACATAACGAAACGCAACATAGGACAAACTAACATGCCGAGGCCAATATTACTGGCCACGCCAGAGCTGCGCAGATCATATTGGGCACATTATAGCGCAGAAGCCCACCGAATAGCTGCGTATAGCACAAAAGACAAAGATGCATAGCATGACCTAGCCAAACGTAACGTACCCAAACGTAGCCTAACTCAACCTAACATGAGGAGAACACTATTGCTGTCCTCCACAAGGAGAGGCAGAATATACCAGAGCAGAGTAGAGCACAGAAATCCAACGAATAGCGGTGTATAACACGATAGCCAAAACTACCCTTGCAAAACTATGCCTAACATAACGTAACCAAATGTAACCTAACAAAACCTGACGTGCAACGGCTACTACTGCTCGCCACCCCAGAATGGAGCAGAGTATAGTAGAGCATCGTGGAGCGCATGAATTCACCGAATAGCAGTGTATCGCACAAAAGTCGAAGATATCCTAACCCTACCAGACCTAACCTAACCTTCCCGAATGTACCATTTCTAAACATAGCGTGCCGCGACCACTGCTCCTGGCACCCACAGAGCAATGCAGAATGTAGTAGAGCACATTAGAGCGCGGAAGTCCACCGAAAAGGAGTGAACAGCGCAAAAGTCATAGTAGCCTGTCGTAACCTAGCCAAACTTAACATATCCAATCGTTAAATAATTCAACCTAACACGACGAAGCCACCAGTGCAGGCCTGCACAGGGACAAGCAGAATGTACTACAGCACAATAGTATGCAGATATCCGCCTCATTGCAGTGAACAGCGAAATTGCTGCAAGCACGCTAGCATAACCTGACCTAACCGAACCTAATCAATCGTAGCATATCACAGCATATCAACGCTAGAGAACAGCAGAGAGAAGGAATACACACCATTGCAATGTGTAGCATAAAAGTCGACGACATCCTAGCATAACATGGCCGAGCGTAACCTAACCGAACGTAGCCTAACTCAACTTAAAGTGACGAGACCATAACTGCTGGTCTACCCAGTGCCAAGGAGAAAATGCAAGAGCACAGTAGAGCGCATGAATGCACCGAATAGCAGAGTGTGGCAAAAAAGTCAGAGCTACACTTTCCTACCAAGGAAAACCATAACACAACCAAACGAAACCTAGCCCAACCTAACGTGCCGCGACAGATATTGCTAGCACCCACAGAGCCCAGCAGAACATATTACAGGAGAGCAGAGCGCAGAAATCCGTAGAATATCAGCGTATTAAGGAAAAGTTAATGCTACCCAAACTTAACCCATACCGACGTAACCTAACCAAGCGTAACATAACCCAGCATAACGTGCCGTGGCCACAGTTGCCGGCCGCACCAGCGTCATACAGAATGTCGTAGAACACAGTAGAGGGCCGTAATCCCCCGAAAAGGAGTGTATAGCACAAGGGTCGAAGATATCCTATACTAACATAGAAAAGCGTAACGCAGTAAGCGTAACGTATCTCAATCTAACGTGCCGAGGCCACCATGTCTGGCCTCCATAGAACCGAGCAGAACGTATTAGAGCATAGAGGAACACAGGAACCCAACGAATATCAGTGTATAGCACAAAAGTCGAAACTACTCTATCCTAACTTAACAAACCTTCACATCACCAAACGTTACATTGCTCAAACCAACGTGCCGAGAAAACTGCTGCTGGCCTCCGCAGGGCCAAGCAGAATGTTGTAGAGAACAGACGAGCGCAGGAATCCGCCGAATAACGGTGTATAGCACGATAGTCAAGGCTGTCCCGACCGAACTTAGCGTAACCTTAACTAACCAAACGTAACCGAAAACGACCTAGCGTGCCGAGACCACAATTTCTGGCCACCATAGAGGCAAGTAGTAGATATTAGAGCACAGTGGGGTGCAGAAACTCTCCGAATAGCAGCGTGTAGCAAAGAAGTCAATGCTGCACTGTCCTAACTGTGCAAAGCGTAACATAGCCAAACGCAACCTAACTCAACCTATCGTGCCGTGACCACTACTGCTGAGCACCCCAGGGACGAGCAGCTCAGGCTAGGGGAGAGGAGTGTTCTGAAATCCATAGGAACACAGTGTACAGACGAAGGTGATGGCCATCCTAACCGAGCTATACCTAACCTAACCTCGCGAAAGTAACATAATAGTGATCGCGACAAGGTACGTTTGGTTAGGTTACGTTGAATTATGTTTGGTCAGGTTGCCTTCGTCTTTTGTGCTATGCACAGCAATGCGGTCGATTTCTACGCTCTAGTGTGCTCTAGCATATTTTGCCCGGCTCTTCGGGTGCCAGCAATAGTGGTCACGATATGTTAAGTTGGGTTAGGTTACGTTTGGTTAGGTTTGGATAGGATTGATCCGTCTTTTATGCTGTACACAGCTATTCGGTGGATTTCTGCGCTCTACAGTGTTGTAATATGATCTGCTTTGGCTCAGGGATGCCATCTATAGTGGTCTCGGCAGGTTAGGCTGAGTTAGGTTACGTTTGGATGGGTAAGGCTTTTCTGGGTTTGGTTAGGACAGCTTTAACCTTCCTGCTATATATTGCCATTCCTCGGACTTCTGCGCTCCACTCTCCTTTAATATTTTTTGCTTTGCATTGGGGAGGCCAGCATATTGGACTCGGCTCGTAAGGTTCATTTAGTCTACATTTGGTTAGGTTAGTTTAGGTCTGGTAAGGTAAGTGTATCCTTGACATTTTTGTTATTCGCTGCTGTTCTGTGGCTGCCAGCGCTCTAACATGCTCTAGTGTGTTCTGCTTGGCTCTGCAGGTTCCAGTAGTAGTGGTGTCGGCACATTACGTTAAGTCATGTTACGATTGGTCTTATTATGTTTCGATAGGTTAGGATAGGTTTGGTTCGAATTTTGTGATATACGCTGCCATCCGCTGGATGTCTGGGCTCTACATTGCTCTACTCTTCCCTGCTCGACTCAGGGTAGGCCAGAAATAGCGGCCGCGGTGCGCTAGGTAGGGCTAGGTTACATTTGGTTAGGTTAGGCTTGTTTGGGTTATGTAGGATATCTTTGACTTTTGTGCCGTACACTACATTGCGGTGAATTTCTGTGAGCTACTCTGCACGAGCATGTACTGCTTGGCACTGTGGAGGCCGGAAATTGTAGCCGCGGCTGGTTAGACAGTATTAGGTCACGTTTGGCTTTGTTATCTTTGCTTGGGTCCGATTTGGACAGCCTTTACTTTTCCGCTGTACCCTGCGATTATGTGTATTTCTGCGGTCCCATTTCCTATAATATGTTCTGCCTGGCTCTAGTGACGCCAGCAACTGCGGTCGCGGCACGTACGGTTGACTTAGGTTACGCTTGGGTATGTTACGGTTGGTTACGTTAGGAGTGTATAGCTTTGACATTTGTGCTAAGCACTGTCATTCGATGCATTTCTGCGGTTTACATTGCCATACTATCCTCTGCTCTTCTCTGAGCTGGTCAGCAATGGTGGTCGTGACACGATAGCCTGAGTTAGGTTACGATTGGTAAGGCTAGGTAGGTTAGGTATTGTTATGATGGATTTGACTCTTGCGCTATTCACTTCGACTCGTTCGATTTGTACTCCCTACTTTGTTCTTATATGCTCTGCTTGGCTCTGGAGACGCCAGCAATAGTGGTCGCTGCAAGTCAGGTTGAGATATTTTACCCTTGTGTATGTTAAGATTGGTTAGGTAAGGAGAGGAGAGCTTTCCCTTATGTGCTATACACTGCCACTCAGCGGATTTCTGCAAACTAAGGTACTCGAATATGGTCAGGCTGGCTCTGCGAAACACAGCAATAGTGGTATCGGCACGTTAGTTTGTGTTACGTTACGTTTGGTTCGGTTAGGCTATTTTGGTACAGGTTAGGATGGCTTTGACTTTTCTGTTATACACTGCCATCCTATCGACTTTTGAGCACTCCTGTCCTCCAATACGACCTGCTTGGCGATGGAGATGTCAGCAATAGTGGTCCAGGCACGTTAGGTTGGATTATGTTGCGCTTGGTTATGTCACGTTTCGTTAGGTTGGGATGTGATAACTTTGGCTTTTGCGCTACAGACAGCTTTTCGACGGATTTCTATTACCTACTGCGCTCTAATTTGTTCTGCTTGGCACTGGGGAGACCTGCAATATTTGTCTCGGCACGTTAGGTTGAGGTAGGCTACGTTTGGTCATGTTACGTTAGCTATGGCAAGGTTTGGATGGCTTCGACTCTCCATTATACACTGTGATTCTATGGCCTTCAGCGCTCTACTCGCCTCTACTATGATCTGCTTGTCTCTGCTGCTGCAAACAATACGGGTCGCGGTACGTTAGGTTTGGGCAGATTGAATTTGACTTTGTTAGGTTAGAGTGGGTTAGGTTAGGATACCACTGACTACTGTGCTCGACACTGGTATGCTATGGACTTCTGCACTCTACTGTGCTCTGTCATATTCTGCATGTCTGTGCGTGCGCCAGCATCAGTGGCGCGGCACGTTAGTCTGTCTTGTGTTACGTTTGCTTAGGTTATTGACTTGACTTTCATGGCATATGCTGTTAATCGGTGGGTTTCTGTGCTCTACCGTGCTCTAATACATTCTGTCTGGATCTGGGAAGGCCAGGAGCAATGGTCGAGTCTCGTGACGTTTAGGTATGTTATATTTGGCTAGTTTCGCCTGTATTAGGTACGGTTAGTGTAGCTCTGACCTGCGAGCTGTACTATGTTACTCGGTGGGGTTCTGCGATCTACTGTGCTCTAACACGTTCTGCTTTTCTCTGGGGGAGGACAGAAATGGTGGTGTCGGGTCGGTAGATTTAGTTGTTCTACGTTCGGTTTGGTTACGATAGGTTAGTTCTGGTCAGTATATCTCCGGCTTTTGTGCCATACATTGCTATTTGGCGGCTTCCTGCGGTCCATTGTGCTCTACTAAATTCTGCTTGGCCCTGGGAGGGCAGCAATAGTGGTCGCGGCTCGTTACGTTTGGTTATACTACGCTTCATTAGTTTATGTTGGCTTGGGTTATGCTTGGATATCTTTGACCTTTCTGCTACACGCTGTGATTCTATGGATTTCTGCGCTATAGTCTCCCCTGGCATGTACTCCTTTTCCCTGTGGATTCCAGGAAAAGCGGCAGCAGCGCGTTTGGTTAAGTTGCGTTATGTTTCATAGTCTGGTTCTTGTTTGTGTTAGGTTATGATATCTTTAAGTTTTGTACTCTAGACTGCAATACGGCGGATTTCTGCGCTCTACTGTGTTGGTGTATGCTCTGCGCGCCTCCGGGGAGGCAAGAAATGGTGGTCTAGGCACGCTACGATGAAATACGCTACGTTTGGATAGCTTACGTTTGCTCTGGTTATGTTTTGATACCTCCGTCTATTCTGCTATACACAGCTATTCTACGGATTTCTGCGCTCTACTCCCATATATTATGCTCTGCTTGGCTCTGCAAAGTCCAGCAATACTGATCGCGACACGTTATTTTGAGATAGATTACGTTTGCTTATGTTAGGTTAAGTTGTGTCTGGTTAGGGTAGCTTCAACTCCTGCGCCCACCAGTGCAATTCAATGGACTCCTGCGCTCTACTGTTAACTACCATATTCTGCTTGTCCATTGTGACGCCGCCAATAGCCGTCGCGGCACGATATGTCAGACTAAGTTACGTTTGGTTAGGTCAGGTTAGGCTAGGTTTGGACAGGATATCATTCACTTTTGCGATATTATCTGCAATGCGGTTGATTTCTGCTGTCTGCTGTGGTCTAGTATGCCCTGCTTGGCTCTGCTTTGAGTTTTGCGCTATGCACACCAATTCGGTGGATTTCTGCGCTCTACTATGCTCTAATATGATCATCTTGGCTATGGGGTGGCCAGCAATAGGGGTCTAGACACGTTATGTTGGATTAGGGTACGTACGGCAATGTCACATTTCGCTTGGTTAGGACAGGATAGCTTTGACTTTTGTGCTATAGACTGCTTTTCGGCCGATTTCTTCTTTCTACTGCGCTCTACTACTACTACTAGTACTGCTTGGCTCTGGAGATACCAGCAATATTTATCTCGGCACGTTAGGTTGAGGTATTCTACGTTTTTTCAGGTTACGTTAGCAATGGCTAGGTTTCGATAGTTTCAACTTTTCTTATATACACAGCGATTCTATGGCTCTCAGCGCACTACTCCCCGCTACTATGCTCTGCTTGTCCCTGCTGTGGCAAGCAATACAGGTCGCGACACGTTAGGTTGACTCAGATTGAATTTGAATACGTTAGGTTAGGATGGGTTAGGTTAGGACACCACTGACTTCTGTGCTCAACACTGCTATGATGTGTACTTCGGCACTCTACTGTGATGTGTCGTATTCTGCTTATCTCTGTGTGCGCCAGCAATAGCGATCGCGGAATTATAGTAAGTGTATGTTACGTCTGGTCAGGCTTGGTTAGGTTAGGTTTCGTTGGGGTGTCTTCGAATTTTGTGCTATACACTGCTGTTTGACGGATTTCTGCGATCTGCTCTAGCTTAATATGTTCTCTTCGGCTCTTGGGAGGCCAGCATTGTTGGTCGCTGCACATTAGGTTGAGCTATGTTGCGCTTGGATATGTCACGTTTGGCTAGGTTGAGATAGGATTGCATTGTCTTCTGTGCTATAAACTGCAACAGAGCGCATTTCTGCGCCCTGCTGTGCTCTTATGTGTTCTGCTTGGCACTGGGGACACCAGCATCAGTGGTCACGGCAGGTTAGTGTGTGATACGCTACGTTCGGTTCGATCGCGCTAGTTTGGTTTAGGTCAGCATAGGTTATGCTTCCGTGGTATACACTGTCATTCGATGGGCTTTTGCGTTCTACTGTGTTCTACTCGATCCTGCTCGGCCCTTGGGAAGCCAGCAATAGTAGTCTCGGCAGGTAATGTTGCGTTAGGCTACGTTCGGTTAAGTTGGGTTAGGTCAGGTCAGGTTAGCATATCTTAGACTTTTCTGCCTTTCACTGAAATGCGGCGGATTTCTGCGCTCTGCAGTGCTCCAGTATATTCTGCTTGGCTCTGGGGAGGTCAGCAATAGTGGTCTACGCGCGTTTGGTAGATATACTACGTTCGAGTAGGTTACCTTTGCAATGGTTATATCTGGATATCTTCGACTCTTCTTCTATAAATTGCGATTCCATGGACTTCTGCTCTTTACTCTCCGCTATTATGCCCTGCTTGGCTCTGTGCAGGCCAGCAATAGTGATCTCGGCACGTTTGGTTTGAATATTGTAGCTTAGCGTTGACTTTAGGGCTGCACACTGCATTGCGGTCGATATCTGCGCTCTACTGCGCTCTAGAGTGTTCTGCTTGGCTCGGAGGTGGCCAGTAACAGCGGTACCATCAGGTTAGGTTGAGACAGGCTACGCTCGGTTAGGTCAAGCTAGCAATGGTTAAGTTTGGCCAGCTTCGACTTTCCTTCTATACACTGCGATTGCATGGACTGCTGCGCTTAACTCTCCTCTATTATGCCCTGCTTGGCTCTGTGGAGGCCTGCAATAGTAGTCGCGTCACGCTAGTTTGAGATAGATTACGTTTGGTTATGTTAGGTTAGGTGGGGTCTGGTCAGGGTAGCTCCTACTACCGAGCTCATCACTGCTATACTATGGACTTCTCCACTCTACTGCGCTCTGCCATATTCCGCTTGTCTCTGTGTGCGATACCAGTAGTTGTCGCGGCACGTTGGTTTGTGCTATATTACGTTTGGCTAGGTTAGGTTATGTTAGGTTCGGTCAGGATTACTGAGACTCTTGTGCTATACATATTCTTTCGGTGGGTTCCTGCGTTCTACTGTGCCCTAATACATTCTGCTTCTCTCCGGAGAGGACTGAAATGGTGGTGTCTGCTCGTTAGGTTTAGTTAGTCCACGTTTGGTTTGGTTAGGTTTGGTCAGGATAGGATAAGGCATATTCGACTTTTCTGCTACACGCAGCTATTTGGTGGCTCTCTGCGAACTACAGTGCCCTAGTATATTCTGATAGGCTCAGGGGTTACAAGCAATGGTGGTCTCGGCATCTTATGTTATGTTACGGTACGCGTGATTATATTACGCTTGTATATGTTAGGAGAAGATATCATGTACTTTTGTGTTTTATATCGACACTCGGTGGACTTCTGCGACATGCTGTGCTCTAACATGCTCCGCTTTGCTCTGGGAATACCAGAAACAGTGGCCGAGGCGCGTTTAGTAGAGTTAGGTTACGCTTGGTTATGTTAGCTTTGTTTTGGTTAGAATAGGGTATCTTTGACTTTTGTGCTGTATACTGAAGTGCGGCGGATTTCTCGGCTCTACAGTGTTCTAGAATGTTCTGCCTTGCTCTGGGGAGGTCAGTAATAGTGGTCTCGCAAAGCTAGGGTGTGATAGGCTACGTTTTGTTCGGTTACGTTAGCTACGATTAGGTTTTCGGAGCTTCGACTATTCCGCTGTCCACTGCGATTCTATGCGTTTCAGCCCTCTACTCTCCTCTAATATGTTCTGCTTCGCTCTGTGGAGGCCAGCAATTGTGTTCGCGGCGCGTTAGGTTGAGATAGGCTACGTTTGGATATGTTACGTTTGGTTAGGCTTGGAGGTGATAGCCCCGAGTTTTGTGCTATACAATGCTATACGGTGGATTTCGGCGCCCTGTTCTAACTTTTCAGCTTGGCTCCGTGAATGCCAGCAATAGTGATGTCGACACGTAACGCCGAGTGAGGCTACGTTTGGTTAGGTTAGGTTAGGTCAGGTTCAGTTAGGGTATCATTGACCTTTGAGCCTTACGCACCAATGCGGCTGATTATTTCGCTCTCCTGTGCTCTAGTATACTCTGCTTGGCTCTGGGGAGGTCAGCTATAGTGGTCTAGGCACGTAGGTTGCGTTAAGTTATGTTTGGTTATGCCACGTTCGTTCATGTTACGTTTGGTTGAGTTATGCTAGCATTACTCTGACTTTTGCACTGTAATCTACCGTTAGGCGGTTTTCTGATCGCAACTGGGATCTAATATGTTGCGATTTGCTCTGCCGAGGTCAGAAATAGTGGCCGCGACGCGTTAGGCTGTGTTTGGTTACGTTTGGTTAGGTTAGATCTGTTTCGGTGTGGTTAGGGTATCCTCGACTTCTGTTCTGTACACTGCAATGAGGTGGACTTCTGCCCTCTACTGTACTCAAGTATGTTCTGCTTGGCCCTGGGGATGCCGGTAATTGTGTTCCCGGCATATTAGGTGCGATAGGATACGTTTGGCTCCGTTGCGTTAGCCATGGTTAGGCTTGTATGGCTTCGACTTTTCTGCTGTACACTGCGATTCGATGGATTCCTGCCGTCTAATCCCCTCTAATATGTTCTGCTTGGCTCAGTGCAGGTCAGCACTACTAGACACGGCTTGTTTGGTCGAGTTAGATTACGTTTGGCTAGGATAGGTTGGCTGGGGTTAGGCTATGTCAGCTTTGTCTTTTGTGCAATACACTGCTATGCGGCGCATTTCTGCACTCTACTCTACTCTAATATGCTCTGTTTGGCTCTCAGGTGGCCCGAAATTGTGGTCTCGGCACGTCAGTTTGAGTTAGGCTACGTTCCGCTGTGTTATGTTAGTTTGGGTTAGATTTGCATAGCTTTGTTTGTCGTGATATACCCTGCTCTTCGTTGGATACCTGCGCTCCACTCTGCCTCGGAACGTTCCGCTTAGAACTTGGGTGGCCAGCAATAGTGGTCTAGGCACGCTAGGCTTGATTATATTGCACTTGGTTGTGCTACGTTTGTTTGTGTTAGGATAGGGTAGCTTCCACTTTTGCACTATACACCACTATTCGTTGCATTTCAGCACTCCGCCATGTTCTAGTATATTCTGTTTGGTACTTGCGATGCCAGAAATAGTGGTCTCGGCTCGCTAGGATTAATTAGTCCACGTTTGGTTATGTTAGGTTTTGTCAGGTAAGGTCAGGCCATATTCGACTTTTCTGCAACACGCTACTATCTTGTGGCTCCCTGCGCTCTTCTGTGCTCTAGTATATTCTGTTTCGCTCTGGGGATTCCAGTAATAGTGGTCCCGGAACGTTCGGTTAAGCTAGGGTACGTTTGAATATATTACGTTTGGATAGGTTAGGAGAGGTTAGCTTTGACATTTGAGCTATGAACTGCTATTCGGTGGATTTCTGCGCTCTGCATTGCTCTACTATATTCTGCGCGACTCTGGGGGGGGGGCCAGCAAAAGCGGCCGTTGCAAGAAATGTTCGTTTATGCTACGTTTGCTTAGGGTACGTTCGTCTGGGTTTGGTTTGCATAGCTTTGACTTTTGTGGTATAGACTGATATTCTGTGTATTTCGGCGCTCTATTATGCCGTAACATGACATGCTTGGCTCTGGCGAGGCCAGTAATTTTGTTCTCGGCACGTAAGTTTGAGTTAGGTTACGTTCGGTTAGGTTATGTTTGTCTTGGTTCGGTTTGGATAGCTTTGACTTTCTTGGCATAGGCTGTAATTCGGTCGATTTCTGCGCCCACCCGTGCTCTACTATACAGATATTGACACTGGGGAGGCCAGCAATAGTGGTCGCTGTCGTTAGGTTGAGTTAGGTTACGTTTGGTTAGGCTATGGTGGATTAGGTTTTGTGCTGTATACTGCTGTTCGCTAGCTTTCTGCATGACACTGTGGAGGCCAGAAATAGTGGTCTCGGCAGGTTCGGTTAAGTTTGGGTAGGTTTGGTGATATTAAGTTTGGATAGGTTAGGAAAGGATAGGTTTGACTTTTGGTCTCTACACCGCTGTCGGGTGCACTTCTGCCCTCTGCATTGCTCTACTGTACTCTGGCCGAATCTGGGGAAGCCAGTAATAGTAGTCTCGGCACGTTAGTTTGTTTTAGGCTAAGTTCGGCTATGTTACGATTGGTTAATGTAGGAGGGGATAGCTTGGACTTTGCGCTATGTACTGCTACTCGGTGAACTACTGCACTATACTGTGTTCTAATATGCTCTGCTTGGCTCTGGGGAGGCCAGCAAATGTGGTCCTGGCACGTTTGTTTGATTCAAGCTACGTTTGGTTATGTTACGTTTCGTTTGGGTAGGATGCCGCTTGACTTTTGTGCTACACACCGCTATTCGGTTGGTTTCTACGCTCTACATTGCTCTACTATGCTCTGCTCTAGGCCCAGCTTGGCTCTGGGGAGGCCAGCAATTGTGGTCCCGGCACGTTTGTTTGATTTAGGCTACGACTGGTTGTGTTACGTTTCGTTTGGGTAGGAGGCCGTTTGACTTTTGCGCTATGCACTGCTATCCGCTGTATTCCTGTGCACTGCATTTCTCTACTATGCGCTGCTCTACCCTGGGGTGGCCAGCAATATTGTTCTCGGCACGTTAGGTTGAGACATGCTGCGTTTGGTTATGTTACGTTTGTTGTGGTAAAGATATGATAGTGGAGGCCCTTGTGCTACGCACGGCTACCCGCGTATTTATTCGCACTACTGTGTCCTATTAATTTTTGCTTGTCTCTGCGGAGGCTTGCAATAATGGTCTCGGAGCGTTAGGATGATTTATGCTACATTTGCTTATGGAACGTTTGGAAATGACTGGGCAGAGTAGCATGCACTTTTGTGCCATACACTGCTGTTCGGTGGATTCAGCCTTCTATTGCGCTCTAATAAATGCTGTTTGTCTCTGGGATGGGCAGAAAGTGTGGTCTCGGCGCGTTAGGCTGAGCTATCGTACGTTCCGTTGGGTTAGGGTCGGAAGCTTTGTCAAGGTTTTCTATGTATCCTGTGCTATGCACTGCTATTCGATTGGTTTCTGTGCCCTGCATTGCTCTACTGCACTCTGCGCGAATCTGGGGTGACAAGGAACAGTGGTCTCGGCACGTTATATTGAGCTATGCCACCTTTCGTTAGGTTAGGCTAGAACAGCTTGGGTTAGGATATTTGCGGCTCTTGTGGTAAACACTGCAGTGCGGTAGGTTTCTGCTTTCTGCTGTGCTGTAGTATGTTCTGCTTCGCGCGGGCGTGGCCAGCAATTGAGGTATCGGCACGTTAGGTTTAGTTACGTTACGTTTGGTTATGTTACATTTTGTGAGGTTAGGATAGGATAGTTTACACTTTTGAGCTCTACACTGCTATCTGCGTATTTCTGTGCTCTACTGTGTTCTAGTATATTGTGCTTGGCCCTGGGGAGGTCAGCAGTACTGGTCGCGGCACTCTCTGTTTAGTTGCGCTACGTTTGGATTGGTCGCGCTTGGTCAAGTTTCCTTAGGATCTGTGATCTACTGTGCTGTACAACATTCTGCTTGGATCTGAGGAGGCCAGAAGCAGCGATCGCCCCGCGTCATTTTGTGTTATGCTAGGTTCGGTTAGGTTAGGCTATGTCGGGTTTGGTTAGTATATATACGGCCTTTTGTGATATTCACGACCACGCGATGGATTTCTGAGCTGTACTGTGCTCTAGGTTATTATGCTTGGACCTGGGGAGGCCAGCAATAGTGGTCTCGGCGCGTTCGATTCAATTATGCTACGTTTGCTTATGACAAACTTTGCTATGCTGGGACCGAGCAGCGTAGACTTTTGTGTCATACACGGCTGTGCGGTGGATTTCTGCCCTCCGCAATGGGTTTCTATACTCCGCTCGATCCTACAGAGGCGAGCAATAGTGGTCGTTGCACGCTAGGTTGCGTGAGGCTACGTTTAGTCAGGTTATGCTGGTTTGGGTTACATTTGGGTAGCATTGACTTTTCCTCCACACACTGCGATTTCATTGATTTCTACGTTCTACACTCTTCTAATGTGTACTGCTTGACTCTGGGGAGGCCAGCAATAGTGTTCGTGGCACGACAGGTTATGTTAGGTGTCGTCAGGTTAGGTTAAGTTTGGTTAAGTTTGGTTAGGATGGCTTTGACTTTTGTGTTATACAACGCTATTCGGTGAACTTTTGCCCTCTACCGTGCTCTCATATGCTCTGCATTGCTCTGGGGAGGCTAGAAATTCTGGTCTCGACTCTTTAGGTTCAGTTATTCTAAGTTTGTTTAGGATAAGTTTCGTCACGTTATGTTAGGATATCTCCGACGTTTGCGATATGCGCTGCTGGTTGGTGGCTTCCTGCTCTCTACTTAGCTCTAGTATATACTGCTTCGCCCTTGGGAGGTCAGCAATAATGATCTCGGCACGATAGGATGTGTTACGCTACGTTTGTTCGAGTTACTGCTTGGTTAGGTTAGGACAGGTTAGATTCGACTTTTCTGCTATACACTGACACTTGGTGATCTTCTGCCCTCTGGAGTGCTCCTGTATGCTCTGTTTGGCTCTGAAGGGACCAGCTATAGCGGTTAGGTCCGCACGTTGAGTGTGGTTAGGATAGTCTGGGGCAGGTAAGGATAGCTTTGACTTTTCGGCTTTACGCTGCCACTCGGTGGATTCCTACGCTCTACTCTCCTCTAACATGATCCTATTGGCTATGGAGAGGCCAGCAATGGTGGCCTAGGCACTTTAGGTTGGATTAGGTTACGTTCGCATATGTTACTTATGGTTATGTTAGGATAGGATAACTTAGTCTTTTGTGATATACACGGCTATTCGGTGTATTCCTGCGCTCTACGATGCTCTACTATACACTTCTCGACTATTGCGAGGCCAGCAATAGAACTCGTGTCACGATAAGTTAGCTCATGTTACCTTTGGTTACGTTACGACTGGTTAGGCTTGGATGGGATAGCTTCTACTTTTGCGCTATACGCTGCTGTCAGGTGTACCTCTCCGCTCTACTGTGCTCTAATATGATGCGCAGGACTCTGGTGTGGCCAGCAATTGTTTTCTTGCCTCGTTACGTTAAGCTACGATACCGTCGGTTATATTACGTTTGGATAGGTTTGGATAAGTTATCTTTGGCTATTGCGCTATACGCTGCCATTCAGTGGACTTCTACCCTCTACTTTGCTCGAACATCCCTTGCCTCGCTCCGGGGAGGCCAGCAATAGTGCTCTCGACACGTTAGGTTTCGATAGCCTACGTTTGCTTAAGCTAGGTTGGGTCAGGTTAGGTTGGGATATCACTTACTCTTTTGCTATAAGCTGCTATTTGGTGGCTTTCTGCGACGTACTGTGCTGCATTTTATTCTGCTTGTCTCTGGAGGCGTCAGCAATTGTTGAGTTATGATTCTTTCGTCTACGTTACGCTTGGCTACGATAGGACGGGGTTGCTCTGACTATTGCGCAATATACTGCGATTGGATGGATTTCTGCGCCCAACTCTCCTCTAGTATGTTCTGCTTGGTTCCATGGTGGGCAGCAATATTTTTCGCGGCACGTTAGAATGTCTTACATTACGTCTGGTTACGTCACGTTTGGTTAGGTTTGGATACGATGGTCTCAAATTTAGTGCTGCACTGCTACTCTGTGGATTTCTGCGCTCTACATAGCTACACTATGCTCTGCTCGTATCTAGGGAGGCCAGTTGTATTGTACTCGGCAAGTTAGGTAGCGTTAGAATAGGATTGGTCAGATTATGTTTCCGTGGATTAGGTTAGGACAGCTCTGACTGTGAGGTGCATAATGCCGTTAGGTGGATTTCTGCGCTCTGTTGGTGTCTACAATATTCAGGTTGGCCCTGGGGGCCCACTAATGGTGTTCGCGGCACGTTATGTTGAGTTAGGCTACGTTTGGCTATGTTAGGTTGGTTTGGCTTACGTTTGTGTTGCTTTGACATCTCTGCTATACACTACGAACTCATTGATGTATGCGCTCCTCTCTCCTCTAATGTGTTCTTCTTGGCTCTGTTGTGGCCAGCAGTAGTGGTCGTGCCACGATAGGCTTTGTCTGGTTACTTTTGGTTAGGTTTAGTTTGGTTAAGTATGGTTAGGACGGCCTTGACCTTTGTGATATACACTGCTACTCGGCGGATTTCTGCGCTCTCCTGTGATCCAATATTCTCTGCTTGGCTCTGGCGAGGTCAGAAATGTTGGACTCGTCACGTCGTGCTTAGTTACACTACGTTTGAATGGGTTACGCTAGGTCAAGTTCGGACGGGTTATGTTTTATCATTGTGCTATACACTGCAATGCGGTGGACTTCTGCACTCTGCTGCGCTCTAGTATGTTTGATTGGCTCCGAAGGGCCAGCGATAGTGGCCCTGGCGCGTTAGGTTGTGATAGTTTACGTTTGGTTAGGATAGGTTAGGTTTAGCACAGACAGGTAACTTAGACCTTCGTGCCATACACTGCTATTCGGAATATCCCTGCGCTGTACTGTGCCGTACTAAATTATGTTTAGCCCTCGAAATGCCAGCTACATTGCCTTCTGCACGTTAGGTTGAGCTAGGCTACGTTTGGTTTTGTTACGTTTAGTGAGGTTAGGATGGCATAGTTCTGACCTTTGTTATATATGTGGCTACCTGCGTATATCTGCGCTCTACTTTGCTCTAGTACATTCTGCTTGTCTTTGTAGAGGCCAGCGAATGTGGTCTCGTCATGATAGGCTGAGTTTTGCTTCGTTCGGTCATGTTACGATTGGTGAGGGGGGGGATATAGTTTAGAAATCTGTACTATACACGCCTATCCGCGGATTTCTGCGCTCTACTGCGTTCTAGTATTTTCTGCTTATCTCTAGAAGACCAGCGGTAATGTTCTCGGCACTATGGTATGTGCTATGTTACGTAAGGTAGGGTTAGGTTAGGTCAGGTTTGGTAAGGATATCTTCGACACTTGTGCTATTCACTGCAATGCGGTGGATTTCTGCACACTACTGTGCTCTAGTACATTCTGCTTGTGTCTGTGGGGGCCAGCAATAGTGGTCCCGGCTGGATAGTCTGAACTAGGTTACGTTCGGTTATGTTACGTTTGGCGAGGTTAGGATAGCATAGTTTGGACCTTCCTACCATACACTGCTATTTCGTGGGTTTCTGCGCTCTAGTGTGCTCTAGAATGTGCTGCTCGGCTCTATGGAGCGCAGCAATAGTGGTAGCATAGACTATGTGTTGTACACCGCAGTCCGCGGATTTCTGAGGTGCACTGTGTTCTAATATTACCTGCGTGGCTCTGTGGGGCCAGCAATAGTGGTCTCGGCACGTTAGGATGTGTAGTGTTGCGCTTTGTTAAGTTAGGTTATGTTATGCTCGTTCATGTTATCTTTGACGTTCGTGCTGTACACTGCTATTCATATGATATCTGCGCTCGGCTGCGCTCTACTATATTCTGCTTGATCCAGGGTCGGCCAGCAATAGTGGTCGCGGCACGATATCTTGTGTTAGGCTACGTTTGGTTGGGTAACGTTAGCTTGGGTTAGGTACGGATACCTATGATCTTTGTGCTGTAGACTGCGATTCTATGGATTTCTGCTTTCTACTGTGCCGTGGTATACTCTGCTTGGCCCAGAGGAGGCCAATGATAGTGGCCTCGGCACGTTAGGTTGAGTTTAGCTACGTTTGCTTATGTTACCATTGGTTAGGTTAGGACAGAATGAGTTAGACTTTTGAACCATACGCTGCAAGTCGGTGGATATCTACGCTCATCTGTGCTCTAATATGTTTTGCTTGGCTCGGTGGCGGCCAGTAATAGTAGCCTCGGCACGTCAGTTGGAGTTACGTTCCGGTCCGTTGGGTTACGCTAGGGAGGCTAGGTCAGGGTTTATTTGACTTTTGTGGTATACACTGCTATTCGGGGTATACGCACTCTACGTTGCTCCGCTATTCCCTGCTAGACTCTGTGGAGGAGAGCAATAGTGTTCGAGGCACGTAAGGTTGAGTTAGGTGGCGTCTGGTAGGGTTAGGTTAGGCTAAGCTTGGTTAGGATAGCTTTGACTTTCGCGCTATACCCAGTTACTCGGTGGATTTCTGTGATCTACTGTGCACTACTACGCTTTGCTTGGCTCAAAGGAGGCCAGGAACAGTGATCGCTGAGCGTTATGTTGTGCTATGCTACGTACATTTAGGCTAGGTAAGTTCATGTTACGTTTGGATTTCTTCGACTTTTGTGCCGTACACGGATCTTCGGCGGATTTCTGCGCTCCACTGTGAACTAGTATATTCTGCTTGTCTCTGTGGAGGCCAGCAAATGTGGTCCCGTCAGGTTAGCTTGAGTTATGCTACGAATGGTTACGTTACGTTTGGCTAGGTTAGGATAGGCTACTTTGTCTTCTGTGCTCTTCACTGCTTTTCGGTGGATTTCTGCGCTGTTATTATCTCTAATATGCCCTGGTAGGTTCTGGGGAGGCCAGCAATAATTGTCTCGCCACGTTATGTTGTGATACACCACGTTTGGGTAGGTTAGGTTAGGACAAGCTGGCAATGGGAACGTTAGGCTGTTGTGATGTACACAGCAATGCGCTGGATTTCTGCGCTCAACTGTAATCTAGTATATTCCGCTTTGCTTTGGGGAGAAGAGCAATTGCGTCTTCGGCACGACAGTGTGAGGTAGGCTATGTCCGGATATTTTAGGATACTATAGCCATGACTCTTGTGCTGTACATTGCTCTTCGGTGAAATTCTGCCTTCTGCTGTGCTCTAATATGTTCTGCATGTATCTGGGCAGTCCAGAAATATTTGCCTCACCAAGTTATGTTAGTTACACTCCCTTTGGCTGGAGTAGGTAATGTCAGGTTAGGTTAGCGTACCTCTCTTTTGTGCTTTGCACTACAGTGCGGTGGATGTCTGCGATCTACTGTGCTCTAGCACCTTCTGCTTGTTTCTGTGGATGCCATCAGTAATTGTCTCGTCATGTTAGGTTGCGTTAGGTTACATTTGGATATGTTACGTTTGGCTAGATAAGGTTAGGCCACTTTGACTTTTTTGCTTTGAACTGCAATATGTTAGATTTCTGCGCTCTACTGTGCTCCATAATATACTGCTTGGCTCTGGGGAGGCCCGAAGTAATGGTCTCGGTACGTTGTGTTGTGCTATGCTACGTTTTGTTGTGTTACGATTGGCTATGTTAGGGTGGGATAGATTAGACTTTTGTGCTGTACAGTGCAGTGCGGCCAATATCTCCGCGATACTGTTCTCTGTTACATACTGCATGGCACCGGGGCCTGCAATGGTGGTCGCTGCACGTTATGATGTGTTAGAGTACGTTCGGTTTGGTTGAGCTAGGCAACATTGTGTTAGGATATCTTTGACTTCTCTGCTATAGAATACAATGCGGAGGATTTCTGCGTTCTACTCTGCCCTAGTATACTCTACATGGCTCTGGGGAGACCAGCACCCGTGTCCTCGACACGAGAGTATAATGTATGTTGCGTTCGTTTGCGATAGTACACTGTATCCATGACTTTTGCGCTGCACATTGCTCTTCGGTGCATTTCTGTCTTCTTTTGTGCTCTAATATTTTCTGCTCGTCTTCGCGGAGGACAGCAATAGTGGTGACGTCATGTTAGGCTGAGTTATGTTACGTTCGGTTATGTCACGTTTGGCTAGGATAGGATAGGCTACTTTGACTTTTGTGCTATAAACTGCTATTCCGCTGATTTCTGCGCTCTTCTGCGTTCTGGCTATGTGGAGGCCTGCAAGAGCAGTCTCGGCACGATAGGTTGATTTAGGTTCCGCTTAGTTAGTTGAGGTTGGGTTCAGTTCGGAAACGGTAGCATTGACTTCAGCGCGATACACTGTGGCTCGGTGTATTCCTCCGACATATTGTGCTCTACCAAATTCTGCTAGGCTACGCGTAGGCCAGGAGCAGCCGCCGCAGCACGTTACGTTGAGAGATGATACATTTGGTTAGGTTAGGTTAGGTTACGGCACCTTCGACTTCTGAGCTATTCAATATATTGCGGTGTATTTCTGCGCACTACTGTCCTCTAGTACATTCTGCTTGTCTCTGTCGATGCCGGCAGTAGTGGTCCCGTAATGTTAGGTTTAGTTAGACTACGTTTGGGTATGTCACGTTTGGCTAGCTTGGGATAGGATACCATGGCTTTGTGCCGTACACTGCAATTCCGTGAACTTCTGCGCTCTAATGTGCTCCAATATGTTCCGCTTCGCCCCGCGGTGTCCAGCAACAGTGGTTTCGGCACGTTAGGTTGTGTTAGGCTACTTTTCGTTAACTTAGGTTAGGATGGTTCTGTTAGGGTTTCTCTGACTTTTGTGCTATACACTGCTATTTGGTGGATTCGTGCGGTCTACATTGCCCTACTACACTCTGCTTGGCTCTGGCGAGGCCAGCAGTTGTAGTGCCTGCTCGTTAGGTTGGGTTGTGTTACGTTTGGTTAGGGTAGGTTGTGTCATGCAGGGACAGGTTGTCTTTGACTTTCGTGTTATGCACTGCCACTCGGAGGATTTCTGCTCTCGTATGTGGTCTACTATATTCTGCTTGGCCTTGGGCAGGCAAGCAATATTCACGGCACATTATGTTGAGTTAGGCTGCGTTTGATTAGGTTATGTTAGGTTACGTTTGGTTAGGATGTCTTCGACTTTTGTGCTGTGCTCCATTATCCGGCGGTTTCCTGTAATCTACTGTGGTCTAGTGTATTCTGCTTGGCTCTGTGGAGACCGGCAGCAGTGGCCGCGGCACGCCATGTTGAGATACTCTACGTTTGGTTAGGTTAGGTTAGGTCCGGTAATGACAGGATATCTTCGACTTTTGTGCTGCTCACTGCAATGCGGAGTATTTCTGCGAAATACTGTGCCCTAGTGCACCTTACTTGCCTCTGTGCGGTCAGCAATAGCTGTCTCGTTCTGTTTGGTAGAGTTAGGTTACGTTTGGGTACGATACGCTGGCTAGGTTAGAATAAGCTGTCTTACGTACTACACACTGCTATTCGCAGTATTTTTGCCCTGTACTGCGCTCTACTTTATTATGCTCAGAGCTGGCAGCGCCGCCAATAGTGCCCGCAGCACGTTACGTTGAAGTGGGCTTCTTTTGGTTTGGTTATGTTAGCAGGGTTAGGCGTCGATGCTTATGACTTTTGTTTTATACACTGCGTAAACTATGGATTTCTGCGCTCTACTGTCCTTTAGTAAGCTCTCCTCGACCTTGTGGAGGCCAGCAATAGTGGTCGTGGTGCGATAGTTTGAGTTATGTTACTTCTGTCTATGCTAGGATTGGACATATTAGGATAGCGTAGAATTGACTTTTGTTTTGTACACTGCTACACGATGGCTCCTGCGCTCTAGTGTGCTCTAGTGTTTTCTGCTCGGCTCTGAGGTGGCCAGCAATAGTGGTCTCTGCACGTTAGTTCGAGCTATGCTACGGACGGTCATGTTACGTTTGGTGAGGTTAGGATAGGATAGTTGATGCTCTTGTGCTATTCGCTGCTGTCCGCGGATTTCTGTGCTCTTCTGCGTTCTAATACCTTCTGCTTGGGTCTGTGGGTGGGGCGAGCAACGGTGGTCGTGGTACGTCAGTTTGGGTTAGGTTACGTTTGGCTAGGTTATGTTGGGTTAATTTTGGTTATGGTTGCACCGTCCCTCGCACTATACATAGCTATTCCGTGAATTCCTCTCATCTACTATGCTCTGGTACACTCCGCTTGGCTCTTGGGAGGCCAGGAGCAGTTGTCGCGGCACGCCATGCTAGGTCATGCTACGTTCGGTTCGGTTAGGTTAGGTCAGGTTGGCTTAGGGTATTTGCGGTCTTTGTGCTGTTCACAGCAATGCGGTGGATTCCTGCTCTCCACTGTGCCCTAGTATATTCTCCTTGGCTCTGTGAATGTCGGCAATAGCGGTCTGGCCATGTTTGGTTGGGTGATGCTTCGGTCGGATATCTTGCGTTTGGCTAGGCTAGGAGAGTCTACATGGAGTTCCGTGCTTTTCACTGCTATTCGGAGGATTTTTGCGCTCCAGTTTGCTCTATTCTGCTCTGCCTGGCTCTGGGGATGCCAACAATATTGGTCGCGTGAAGTTATACATAGATACACTACGTTTGGACATGTAAGGTAAGGTAATGTTATGTCAAAATATGTTTCACTTTTGTACTATGCACTACAATGCGGTGGACTTCTGCGCCCTACTGCGCTCCAATATGTTCTGCTTGGCTCTGGGGTTGCCAGTATTAGTGGTATCGGCACGTTTGGTCGGGTTACGTTACGTTCGGTTAGGTTATGTTAGGCTAAGCTTTGACAGGATATCTTTGACTTTTCTGCTTTTCATTGCCATTCTGTATACACCTACACTCTACACTCCTCTAGCATGGCTTGCTTGGCGATGGGGAGTCCAGCAATAGTGGGCTCGGCTCGTTAGGTTTGGTTCGTTTACGTTTGGTTTGTCCAGTTTAAATCATGTTAGGTCCGGATATCTTTAACATTTGTGCTATACACTGCTATATGGAGGCCTCCTGCACTGTAATTTGCGCCAGTATATTCTGCTTGTCGCTGGGGAGACCAACAACAGTGGTCCCGGCACGTGATATTAAGATAGCTTATGTTCCATTGTATAAAGTTTGGATACGTTATTATAGGATGGAATGGACTTTTGCGATACAGACTGCTGTTCGGTGGATTCCAGCGTTCTACACTGCTCTACTGCGCACTGCTCGACACGTGGGATCCCAGTTACAGTGGTCCGGGCACGTTAGATTGAGTTATTCTACGTTTGGTTAGGTGATATTGGTTTAGCTTAGGGCTGGATTGCTTTGACTTTCGTGGTATAAGCAGTTGTTCGGTGGACTTCTGTTTTCTACTGTGCTCTGTTATGTTATGCTTGCATCTGGGGCTGCAGTAGTAGTGGTCTCGGCACGTCAGGATGATATAGATAATGTTTCGTTTTGTTTCGCTTGTTTGTGTAACGTTTGGCTATGTTAGAATAGGATGGCTTCGACTAATATGCTGTACAACGCCAATCGATGGACCTCTGCGCTCTACATTGCTCTAATATGCTCTGCTTGTTTCTGGCGATACCAGGAATACTGTTCTCGGCAGGTAACGTTTAGTTAGGTTACGCTAGGATAGGATAGGATAGGATAGGTTTGGGGAGGTCATCCTTGACGTTTGAGCTACACGCAGCAATGCGTTGGATTACCGCGGCCTACTGTGCTTTTTATACTCTGCTCGGCTATGGGGAGGTCAGCTATAGTGGTCTTGGCACGTTAGGTTGGGTTAGGTTGCGTTAGGATCGCGGGGATAGATTAGGTTAGGATACGGTAACTTTGACTTTTGTCCTATACACAGATATTCGTTGGATTTCTGCTCACCACGTTGCTCTGCTATAACCTGCTCGACTCTGGGGTGGCCAGGGATAGAGTTCGTGACACGATAGGTTGTGCTATGTTACGTTTGGCTAGGCTAGGTTGGGTTAGGTTTCGTTATTATGAGTGCCGCACTGAATGTCGAACGAGACGGACGCGTTCACGACGCACCTACTATTGGTAGGTATTTTCGGCAGAAAATTGCGTTTTCTGGAGCTTGGATTAATGCCATTCTGTGCGTGTGGTGCGTGGGTGCACGTGGCCGGGGACTCGCGCCGCGGAGTGTGTCGTGGTGCCGATTAAAATTGAATTTGTTTGCAAGTTTTTTTTCCTTGTCTTATTCGTGGCATCAACGAAGTTGTGGACACCGCTACGTCGAAGGTAGGCGAGGGACGGTGCCCATTGTTTGCCGCGGAGCCGCGCATCTGCGCAGCGATGGATACCTGCGCCGAGGGTCACACCACAATGCAAGCGGCGGAGCAGGGGCTTGCAACCCGAACAGTGGCAACCATCCCGGGGAAGCCGGACAATTTACCGAGGAGAGAAGGTAAGGTTATTGTTAGTGGCATCGACGCGGCTCTAGTGGAGCTTCCCTCGTCGAAGGACAGGGCAATCTGCCCTACTGCAGGAGCTACGAGGCATGTGACTCGGAGCACGGAATTGCGAAAGGCGCTGCCGGCGGACCTCGAGGGGGAGTGCTCCGCCATCGCATATGCCGTCAGCGTCACGGGCGGCGGCGAAACGTCGTCTTCATGGCTATCCTCCGCGAAGACGGCGAAGCGGCCGCGGTGGTCGGTGTTGGATAAATATGACCCATTCGAAGGTTTGGATGGTATTTATCACGCCCCGAAACCCACGAGAATAAGACGGGCGAAGGAGACCCTCCACGCACGGGAGGAGCTCGCCAGAGTGCACCGTCCGCTGTCTGTTGTGGAACTGTCTGCGTCACATCCGAGAATTGCGCGAGGATAGAGGCGATAGCAGACAAGAGCAAAAACCTCCACGGCCCGTACGTTCGCGCCTACCGTATGTGCGCCAGGGTGGATGGTTCGGCCGGCTGGGAGATGAGTATCCAAGTAACAGCCGGCCGTGCCCAGGAGACGATGGCGGAGAGGGTCCACGTGCTGATGGCGGAGATCTCCGGTCTGCGGAAGAAGGACGTCTCCCAGCATGCGGTTATAGCTAACTTGCGGGAGAACGATGCCTCCCAGCAGGCGGTGATCGCCTCCTTGCGCGCGGAGCTGGATCAGGAGCGGAGGCCGGTAAACGTCGACCCCGGGCCCGCTCGAAATGTGCGTGCGTCCGCGGGCACCGGAGCAGTGGCACCGGCGCCCGAGTTCGGTATGGAGGCAGCCTTCGCGGCACTCACTCTCCGAATCGACGAAAAGTTCGAGGAGCTCGTGCGTACGCTCCCCGTGGCGGCCGGGCGGGATGCGCCTGCCCGAGTGCCGGAGCAAGCGAGCTCCAACTCCGGCCTGCGCGCGCTGCCTGTGGCGGGCCCGCTGACGCCCAGGCGAAGGAACCGGTCGCGGCCCCGGTCGTTGCCGGGAAGGACGTAGAGGCCAGCTGGTCTCTCGTCATCGGTAGGCGCGAGAAGCGAGCGCAGCGTCAGGCGGCCGCCGACACGCAACTGCCCGCGAGGGTGCCCACGACTGCGCCGAAGGATGCCGTCGGTAATACTGGGCGCCGCTCCTCGGGGATGAGCTCCGCCCGCGCGCCATCCGCGACCACCGCGAAGACCGGAACTATGCACTGTCACGATAAGAAGAAGAGCGGCGGTAAGCCAGGCCCCATTCTTAAGCGGCCACCGTGGCGGTCCGCCGTCGCGGTTTGGGTACCCGAGGGGTCGAGTTCCTCTTGCGCGGAGGCCATCACCGCTGCAAGGGGAATGATAAATCTCGCTGACCTCGGGATCGAGTACTTGCGCCCCCGTTGGGCCGCTTCCGGCAGTCTCCTGCTGGTGGTCGGGTGACCCGATGGCCCAGAGCGAGCCGCCGCTCTCGCCGGGCGAGTGAGCGAAGTCTTGGAGGGATCCGGCGTGCGGGGTACGGTTCCCACCAAAAAAGAGGAGCTGAGGGTGACAGAGCTCGACGACCCTGTCACCCCCCGCGAGGTGGCCGCTGCCTTGGATAGGGTCGGTGATTGCACCGAGGCGGAAGTAAGAACCGAAGTGATCCGTTCTTCCGCTTCGGGGCTGGGCTCTGTATGGGCCCAGTGTCCCCTCGCCGCAGCGAGAAAGGCCGTCGTTTGCGGTCGGTTCCGCGTCGGCTGGACTTCGGCCCGTGTCGTATCCTTGGAGGCACGGCGCCTCCAGTGCTTCCGTTGCCTTGCGTTCGGTCACACAAGGAACGGATGCTCTAGCACGGTGGACCGCAGCGACACCTATTTCAGGTGCGGCACGGCGGGCCACCGTGCCGGTGGGCGTAGTGCGCCTGCACCCATGTGCCCGGTTTGCGCCGGGATAGCCCGCCCCTCCAACCGAAGGCTGGGCAGCAAGGCGTGCTGCCTGCCAAAGGCAACCTGCGCGGCTCGCCAGGCACCTGCAGGCGCCGTGTCCGCCTCGGCGCATGCGAGCGCCAATTCGAAAGCTGCGTCCGCGAATTCCGTCTCCGCGAACGCTACCGCGAAGGGCCCGCCAACCGGCGGAGCACCGTGCCCGCAGCCGGCCCAAGGGAAGGGGGCCCAGGACGAGGCCATGAACACGGCCTAACTTTCACGTAGTCCATGGTGCTCCAGGCCAACCTGGACAACTCGCGGGCGTCGCAGGACCTGCAACTGCAGACGCTCGTTGACCTTGGTTTCGAGCTGGCTGTTACCGCAGAGCCGTACCGTATCCTCGACCAAGACGGGTGGTTCGGGGATCGGGACGGCTCCGTGGCCATCATCGCCAGGGGACTAAGGCGGTCACCCGCACCAACGCTGCTTCACAGCGGTGAGGGATTTGTGGCGGTCTCCTGCAACGACGTAGTCGTGGTGGGGTGCTACGTCTTCACCAGCCGCGGCCTCTAGTCGTGCGAGAGGTTCCAGGACGATCTCGGAGGTTTCCTTAGTGGACACATGGCTCATCCAGTTCTGGTCCTGGGGGACTTCAACGCCCACTCCGTGGCGTGGGGTTCCCCGCGAGCAGACGCTCGCGTAGAGGCGCTGCAAGATTGGGCCGCGGGGTTGGATCTCCGGTTGCTCAATCGGGGTTCCGTAAGCACGTACGTTCGGTGGAACGGCACGTCCATTGTGGACTTGTCGTTCGCATCTCCGGCAGCTGTGTAGCGGGTCACCGCCTGGAGGGTGGCGGTGGTGGTGGAAACGCTCAGCGACCACCTCCACATCACCTTGATGCATGCCGTCACCCCTCGCCCCGGTCTGGAACCACCCAGCGGGAAGCACACCACAGCGCCGCGATGGGCGCTCGGGCGTCTCGACCGCGACCTCTTCGCCGCGGCCGTCCATGTCGTCGCCTGGGCGGATGGGGCCGTCGGGCGCGAAAACGACGATGCGGTGTTAGGGGCGGAGCGGCTAAGGGCGGCGATGACGCGCGCGTGCGACGTCACCATGCCCCGCGTGAGTCGTGCTCGCCCGGCGCCAGTACACTCGGGCGCGTCGTCGACGACGCGCCGTGTCCGCCGAGAAAATCGCGCGCCTCTATCGCGGGTACCGGTCCGCGGTGGGCGATCTCCGGAGGGAGATTCGCAGATCCAAATCTCCGCAATGGACGAACTCCTCTCGACGCTAGAAATCGATCCGAGTGGACGCCCCTATAAATTAGTATTGGGGAAGTTAAGGGCATGGGCGCCTCCCGTGACCGAGCGTATGGAGCCCGAGCTCCTGCGGCGGACGATCGACACCCTCTTCTCTGTGGTGGCGCAGAATCGGGTGCCACCCGCTGCAGTGCGGTCTGAACTGGTCGGGGGGTCCGACGAGCTGGGGGTTTCGCGGGAGGAGTTGTGCCGTGCGGCCGTTAGGATGGGAGCGAGGAGCACCGACCCCGGACGGACGGCATCCCAGGCCGCGCCTCTGCTCTTGCTCTGGAAGCGTGGGGCGGCCGTTGGAGACGGCTGTCCGATAGCTGCCTCAGGACTGGTCGCTTCCCGGCATGTTGGAAGAGAGCGAGGGTCGTGCTGATCCCGAAAATAGGGAAGCCGCCGAACTCTCCGAAGGCGTATCTGCCGATATGCCTGCTCGACGAGGAGGGCAATCCCTTCGAGCGCGTTCTAGCTGCCCGCCTCCGAGAGCATTTAACGGACGTGGTTCCCGATCTCACCGTCAGCCAGTTCGGATTCCGGCATGGTCGGTCGTCGATCGACGCGATCAAGCGCGTTCGTACCCTGTCGGAGGCTGCCGTCGACCGTGGCGGTGTGGTGCTGGCGGTCGGTGTGAATATCGCCAACTCCTTCAACACCCTGCCCTGGGCCGCCCTCCGGTGTGCCCTGTTGTACCACAGGGTACCCCAATACATGATGGCGGTGATCGGCGACTACTTGGCGGAGCGCTCGATCGAGTATCCCGGACGATACTCGACCGTCGTGCGGGCGACGAACTGCGGGTTTCCACAGGGATCTGTACACGGGCCGATTCTCTGGGACCTCGCGTACGACGCCGCGTTGCGCACTCCCCTCCCCTGCGGCTTGAGCAAGACGTGCTACGCGGACGACGCGCTGGTGATGGCCGCCGGGTCGAGTTGGGTGGAGCCCACGCTACGCGCGGAAAGCGGTGTGGCCCTCGTCGCGAATAGCATACAGCGGCTAGGGCTGTGTATCTCCCCCGAGAAGACCGAGGCTATGTCGTTTTGCCATCGGCTCCACGGGAAGCCGCCCAAGTCCCTGATGCGCGTGGGGAACGTCGTGGTCGAGGTACGGAACCGGATGTAATACCTTGGTCTCCTCCTCGATAGCCACTGCAAATTCGACGAACATTTTCTCGCGCTGGAACCACGCCTGGAAGGTATGGCGGGGGCGCTGTGTCGCCTGCTACCCAACCAGGGAGGGCCAGAGGGGAGGGTGCGCCGCCTCTACTCAGGAGACGTTCGCTCGGTGGCACTTTACGGGGGTCCGATCTGGGCGAACGACCTGGTTGCCAGTCTGCGCAGTCTGGCGATTCTCCGGCGAGTCGCTCGCAGGATGGCGATCAGGGTCGTGCGCGGTTACCGCACGATATC
>NW_016911294.1:15216-29129 GCF_001483705.2 Eufriesea mexicana | reverse complement strand
GCTGCAAGCGCGGCGCCGAAGGGCGGCGCGAGCTCTTCCGGATGTGTTAACGCGTTAGACCTCCGCCTTCGCGAGCGACCATGTACCTACGGCCGGGGGACCGTCTCCCTCTCCCGTTGTAACCTAGGTCAGGGTGACCACGAGCTGACGTGTGGGGTCCCGTAAGTTCGAGAGACCGTGGTCTGGGCGCGCGGCGTCGCGTGATGGTCGCGCGGCGTCCGCAGGGTATGCGTGCGTTGCGTGTTGTGTCCGTGTGAGTGTGTGTGTGCGCCTGTAAACGACCCGTCTCGCGCGCATGGACAAGATCGTTTTGGGTGCGATTACTCGTCGCGCCGGGAGGGAGCTGCGGTTGCGTCGCGGTGGTCCTGGCAATTGCGTCGCCGCGAAGTCCGAGGCGCACCGAAATGCGAAGGACTATCCATCGTGGGTGTTTTAGTGGGTAAAAATCCCACATAACCCCGCCCCCTCCCCTAAGGGGGTCGGATATCTTTGAAAGATTTCCCCACGTGAGAAAAGAAAAAAAATTTCGTTATTATGTCTATGACCTTCGTGGTATTCGCTGCTATTCGTTGGACTTCCATGCTCTACTGTGCTCTAGTAGGCTCTACTTGACTGTGGCGAGGCCAGAAGTATTGGAAGCATCACATCAGGTGGAACTCAGTTACTTTGGCTTCGTTACGAGTGCTTAGGTTAGGAGAGGATAGCTTTGCCTTTTGTACAATTCACTGCCATCCTCTGATCTTCTGCCTTCTACACTCCTCTTATCTGTTCTTCTTGTCTCTGGTGAGGGCAGCAATAGTGGCCTCGGCAAGTTATGTTGAACTTTGTTACGTTTGATTTTGCTACGCTTTTAGGTTAGGCTAGGATACCCTTGACTCTTGTGCTGTACACTGCTATACGGTGGATTCATGCGCTCTACTGTGATCTAATATTCCCTGCTTTGCTCTGGGATTTCCAGAAATAGAGACGGCGGCACGTTAAGTTTAATTAGGTTACGTTTAAGTATCTTAGGTTCGTTTCCATTAGGTTGGGGTATCTTAGACTTCCGTCAGATGCACTACCATTCTATGGACCGCTGCGCTGGACTCTCCTCTAATATTCCCTGCTTGGCGATGGGGTTGTCAGCAATATTGGGCCAGGCACGTCAGGTTGAGTTTGATTACGTACGGTTAGGTCAGGCTAGGTCCGATTAGGTTAGGGTATCCTATACTCTTCCGCTTTACCCTTCATTGCGGCGAATTTCTGCGCTCTATTGTGCTCCAGGATATTCTGCTTGGCTCTGTGGAGGTCGGCAGTAGTGCTGTAGCCTCGCTAGGTTGAAGTCGGCTACGTTTGGTTTTGTTAAGTTTGGTTAAGTTCGGATGGGGTTCCTTTGGCTTTTGTGCCCTACACTGTTATTCGGAGGATTTCTGAGCAATACATTGCTCTACTATTCTTTATTTGACTCTCGGGCGGCCAGCCATAGGGGTCGCGGTACGTTAGCTTCAACTAGATTACGTTTGGTTAGTCTAGGTTTGGTTAGGTATGGTAGGGATAGCATAGAGTTTTCTGCTGTACAGTAACTTTCGGAGGATTTCTGTGCCCTACTCTGCTCCAATATGCTCTGCCGGGCTCCGAGTATGAAAGCAATAGTGGTCTCGGCAAGATAGGTTGGGTTATGCTACGTTTTGTTAGGTTATGCTTGTTTGGGTTATGTCTGGATAGCTTTGCCTTTCGTGTTATAAACTTCTATTCGGTGGAATTCCGCGCTCCGCTGTTCTCTAATATACTCTTCTCGAATCTGGGGAGGCCAGCAATTGCTATCGCGTCACGTTAGCTTGGGCCATGTTACGTTTGGCCATGTTACAATTTGTTAGTTTACGAAAGGATGTCTTTAACCTTTGTGCCTATTGCCTGCTGCTCGGCGGTTTCCTATGCTCTACTGTGCTCCAATATGTACTGCTTTGCTCTGGGAGGGCGGGGATGATGATGCAGACACGTCCGGTTGTGTTATTTTCGTTTGGTTATGTTACGTCTTGTTCGGTTAGGAAAGGATAGCTTTGACTTTGGTGCTGCCCACTGCAATTCGTAGTATTTCTGCGCTGTACTGTGCTCTAATATGCTCTACTGGGCGATGTGGAGGCCAATAATATTGGTCTCTGCCCGTTAGGTTGTGATAGGCTACTTTCATCTACGTTACGTTAGTTTGGGTTAGGTTTGGATAGATATGACTTTCGTGGTATACACAGATATTCCGTGGAGTTCTGCGCGCGAGAGCGCTCTTCTATTTTCTGCTTGACCGAGTGGAGTCTAGCAATAGTGTTCGCGGCACGTTACGTTGAGTTAGGTTGCGTTTGGCTATATTACGGTTGGCTATGTTTGGACGTGATAGCATTGACTTTTGTGCTGTACACTGCTATGCGCTGGATTTCAGCGCTCTACGAAGCTCTAGTATGTTCAGCTTGACACTGGGAAGGACAACAAAGGAGGCCTTGGCACGTTATATTGAATTGTGTTACGTTCGGCTATATTGCGCTTGGATATGTTAGGATAGGAAATTTTTGACATGTGCGCCATACACTGCTATTCGGTGGATTTGTACGCGCTACATAGCTGTGCTATACTCTGCTGGAATCGGGGGAAACCAGCAATAGCGGTTGTGGCGCGATAGGTTGTGTTATGCTTCGATGGTTTAGGTTAGGTTAGGTGACGTTCGGCTATAATGACCATGACCTTTGTGTTATACACTGCTATTCGGTGGATTTCTGCTATCTACTGTTACCAAACATGTTCTGCTTGGCTATGGCAATGCCAGCAGTAATGCTCTCGGCAGTTTGGGATGGGTCACGTTACGTTTGGTTAAGTTAGGTTAGGCTAGGTTTGGTCAGAGTTGCTTTGACTTTCGTGCTATACACAGCCATTCGGTGGATTCCTGCCACCCACTGAGCTCTACCCTGGGGAGGCCAGCAGTAGTGGCCGAGGCACGTTGCGTTGAGTTCTGCTGCGATAAGTTAGGTTAGGTTAGTTTGGGTTAGGTTTGGAAATCTTTTGTCTTTTCTGCTGTACATTGCGTTCCTATGGATATCTACGCCCTAGTTTCCTGTAGTATATTCTGCTTGGCTCTGGGGAGGCCAGCAATGGTGGTGGCGGCACATTAGGTTCAGCATGGTTACGTTCGGTTTGTTTATGTTGGCGTGAGTAAGGCTCGGATAGCTTCGATTTTTCTGCTGTAGACTGCGGTTCTATGGATTTCTGGGCCCCTCACTGCTCTAGTATGTCCCGCCTGGCCATGGGGTGGACAGCAGTAGTGGTCGCAGCACGTTAGGTTGAGTTTGACTGTGTTTGTCTGTGTTAGGTTGCGTTGGTTTAGGCTGTGATGACTATAACCTTTGTGCTACGCATTGAATTTCTATGGACCACTGCACCCCACTGTGCCCGGTCATGCACTGCTTGTCTACGGGTATGCCAGCAATTATTGTCCGCGACAGGTTACGTTGAGTTATGTTACGTTTGTTTAGGTAAGGTTTGGTTTGGTTAGGATGCGATAACCTTGACATTTGCCTGTGCACTGCTATGCGGCGGATTTTCGAACTCTACGGCGATCTATGCTCTGCTTGGCTTCGGGTGGGCCAGCGATAGAGGTCTCGGCTCTTTAGGTTCATTTATTCTACGTTCGGTTAGGCTAGGATAGGACACGTTGTGCTTGGGTTTCATTGTCTTAGCGCTATACACTGCTATTTGCTGACTTCCTGCGCTCTACTCTGCTCCAGTATATTCTGTTTATCACTGAGGCGTTCGGCAACGGTGGTATCGGCAGGTTAGGTTAAGTTAGGATACGTACCTTTATTTTACACTTGCATAGGTTAGGACAGGATAGAGTTGACTCTTGTGCTGTAGACTGCTATTCGGTGGAATTCTTCGCTCTGCATTGCTCTACTATAGCCTTTTCGGCTCTGCGGAGGCCAATCATAGTGGTCTCGGCCCGATGGGTTTAGTCAGGCGACGTTTGGTTCGCTTTTGTTAGTCTGGGCAATGCTTGGATAGCTTCGACTTACGTGGTGTAAACTGATTCTCGGTGGGTTTTTGCGCTATAGTGTGCTCTGGTATGAACCGCTTGGCTTTGTGCAGATCAGCAATGGCGGTCTCGGCACGTTAAGCTGAGATAGGTTACTTACGGTCACGCTACGTTTGGCCAGGTTAGGACAGGGTAGCTCTGTCTTTTGTGCTATACACCGCCGTTCGGCGGATTACTGCGTTCCACATTGCTCTAATATGCTCTACTTGCTTCTGGGTAGGCCAGCAAAGGTAGCCTCTGCAACTTATGCTTAGTTAGTCTTCGTTCGGATATGTTAGGTTAGGGCATCGTAGGTTAGGATATCTTCCACCCTTGTGATACACGCAGAAATGCGGTGGGTTATTGCGCTCTACTCTGCTCCAATAAATTCTGCTTGGCTCTGCGGAGCCAAGCAATAATTGCCTCCGAGCCTTAGGTCAAGATATGTTACGTTTGCTTATATTACGTTTGGATAGGTTAGGATAGGATGAAGTTCACCTTTGAGCTCTACACTGCTATTCTGTGAACTCTTGCGCTCTACATTGCTCCCCTATGTTCTGCTCGGCGCTCGGGATGTGAGGAATTGTGGCCGTGGCACGATAGGTTTTGTCATGTTACGTTCGGTTTGGTTAGGTTAGGCTGTGGTTAGTTAGGGTGGCTCCGACTTTCGTGCTATACACAGTTATCCGGCGGATACCTGCGCTCCAGTGTACTCTACCCAAACGTGCTGGACACTGGGAGGCCAGCAATAGTGGTCGCGGAACAATACATTGAGTTTGGCTACGATAGGTTAGGCAATGTTTGTTCGTGCTATGTTTGGATATCTTTCAGTATTCTGCAGTACACTGCGATCCGATGGGTTTCTGCAACCTTCCATCTTCTAATAAGTTCTGCTTGGCTCTGTGGATGACAGCAATATTTGTGGTAGCACGTTAGGCTAAGCTTGGTTACGTTTGGCAGTGTTTGGATATGCAGGGTTTGGTTGGGTTTGCTACGCCTTTCGCGCTGTGCACTGCAATTCTATGGACTCCAACGCCCTATTGTGCGCTGTCACACTCTGCTCGTCTCCGGGACGCCAGGAATAGCGGTCGCAGCACGTTAAGTTGAATTATGTTACGTTTGGTTAGGTAAGATTTGGCGATGTTAAGATGTGATTCTCTTAACTTTTGTCTATGCACAGCTATGAGGTGAATTCCTGCGCCCTACTGCGCTCTAATATGCTCTGCTTGTATTTAGGGAGGACAGCAATGGCGGTTTCGGCACGTTACTATCTGTTATGTTACGTACAGTTGTGCTAAGATTGGTCAAGTTTAGTATGGATAGCTTTAACTTTGGTGCCATGCACTTCCATTCCTTGGATTTCTGCGCTCTACTGTGCTCTAACATGTTCTGCTTGTCTCTGGGAAGGCCAGCAATAGCGGTCGTTGCACGTTTTGTTGGGATATGCTACGTTCGGTTTGGTTAGGTTAGGTTAAGTTTGGTTAGGATGGCTTTGTCTTCTGTGCTATACACTGCTACTCGGTGGATTCCTGCGCTCTACCGTGATTTAGTATATTCTGCTCGGCTATTGTTATGGCTGCAATATTAGTGTCGGCACGATTGATTGAGTTAGGGTTCGTTTGGCTGTAATGTTATGTTAGGATTTGATAGGGTAGCTTTGACTTTTACGCTGTACACTGCTATTTGGTGGATCCCTGCGCTATGCATGTGCTCCAATGCCTTCAGCTTGGCTCTGTGAATGCCAGAAATTGTGGCCTCCGCATGTAACGTTTGGTTATGTTACGTTCGGTTTGCTTGCGTCGGGCTAAGTTTTGTCGAGATAGCTTTAACTTTTATGCTGTACACAGCTGTTCGGTGGATTTCTGCTCTCTACTGTGCTCTAGTATGCACTGCTTGTCTCTGGGGAGCCCAGAAAGTGTTGTCGTGTCCCGATAGCGTAACTTAGGATACGTCCTGCTATGTTTCGATTCTTTAGGTTAGGAGGGGGTAGCTAGGACTTTCGAACTATAGTCTGCTATTAGATGGACTTCTGCGCCCTAATGTGCCCTAATATTTTCAGCTTGACGCTGGCAATGCCAGCAACAGTTGTCCTGAAACTGTGTGATGGCTCAGGTTACGTTACGCTAGGCTGGGTCAGGATAAGTTTCGTCAGGATAGCTTTAACTTTTGTGCTGTACGAACGTGTCGCGGACACTATTGCTGGCCTGCACATATCCGAACAGAATAAATTAGTGGAGAGCAGGACGCAGGAGTCCATAGAACCGCACTGTATATCGGAAATGTGAAAGCTGCCCAAACCAAACCCAAATCAGCAGAACATGACCAGAAATAGCCTGACCATACCTAACGTACCGAAAACGCCCCTGGCGTCCTCCCCAGAGCCACGTAGGACACATTAGAGCGATGTAGAGCGCAGAAGGCTCCCGAACAGCAGTGTACATCAAAAATGTTAAAGCTATCCTGACTAATTTAGCCTGACCCAACCTACCCGAACGTAACATGACACAAGTTATCGTGCAGAGGCCACTATTGCTGGCACTCCCAGTATCAAGCAGGACATACTACAGCACAGTAGAGCGCAGAAATCCAACAAAATAACTGTGTACGGCACAAAAGTTAAAGCTATCCTTTCAAAACTAAGCCTGACCAAACCTAACCGAACATAACCCGACACAACGTAACGTACAGAGACCACCGTTCCTGGCCTTCACAAAGACAAGCTGAAAGCATTATAGCAATATATGGCGCAGAAGTCTGCCTAATAGCAGTCTATAGCACTAAAATCGAAGCTATCCTGTCCTTACCTAACCAAGCGTAACAACCAAAACTTAAAATATCTAAACCAAACGTATTGCGACCTCTACGTCTGGCCTCCACACAGCATAGCAGAGCACACTAGTGGAGAGCAGAACAAATCCATAGAATCGCGGCGAATACCCGAAATGTCTAAGCAAGCCAAACAAACAGAACATAACCAAACTAAGCCTGGCTCAACATGACGTGCCGAGACCGCTATTGTTGCCCCGCCAGAGCCATGCAGGACATACTGGAGCACAGTAGAGCACAGGAAACCACCGAATAGCAGCGTACAGCGCCAAAGTTGAAGCTACCCTGACGAACTGTGCCTAACGCAACGTAACCGAACGTAACCTGACCCATCATAACGTACGGAGACCACTATTGCTAGCCTTGCCAGAGCGAAGCTCATAATATTGGAGAAAAGTAGGACGCAGAAATCCACCTAATAGCAGACTATAGCTCTGGGGTCAATGCTGTCCTCCACGAACCTAGCCAAAAGTAACATATCAAAACGTAGCCTATCACGACCTAACGAGCCGCGACCACTATTACAGGCCTGCCCAAAGCCAAACCGAACACATTAGTTGAGAGCCGGAAGCAGAAATCCATGGAATCGCAGTTTATATTAAAAAAGTCAAAGCTGGTCATACCTAAACCAAAGCGACAGAACATAACCAAAGATAGCATAAATCAACCTAACATGCCGAGACCGATATTGTTGCCCATCACAGAGCCAAGCAGGAAATACCAGAGCACAGTAGGGCGCAGAAGCCCACCTCTTAGAAAACCATAGCACTAAATTCAAAGTCATCATCTCCGAACCTAATGAATCGTAACACAACCGAACGTAACCTAACACAACCTAACGCGCCGTGACCACTATTGCTGTCCTTCTCAGAGCCAAGCTGAAGATGTTAGAACACTGTAGATCTCAGAAATCCAAATAACAGCAGACTATAGCGCTAAAGTCGAAGCTACCCTCCCCTAACCGGCGGCAACATACCTAAAAGTAACCTAACTCTACCTACCGTGCGGCTACCACTAGTATTGTCCTGGCAGAGCCAAGAACAGCACACTAGTGGGAAGTGGAACGCCGAAATCCGTAGAGTCGCAGTGTATATCGGAAGATTCGAAGTTACCCAAACCAACAGAACATAGCCAAACATAGCATAACTCTGACTAAAATGCCGAGGCGGCCATGGCTGCCATCCCCAGAGCCAAGCAGTACATACTAGAGAACAGCTGAGCGTGGTAATCCACCGAATAGCTGTGCACAGAAGATAAAGTTATCCTGACAAAAAATTATTCGGCCCAATCCAAACGAAGCGCAATCCGACTCAACATATCGTGCCGAGACAACTATTGCTGGCCTTCTCAGAGCCATGCAGGATATACTAGAGCACAGCAGAGCGCAGAGCTCCTCCTAACAGCAGACCATGGCACTAAAGTCGAACGTACCCTCTAATAACATAACGAATCGTAACATAGCCAATAGTAGCCTAACACAAGCTAACGTGACGCGACCACTACCGCCGGCCTCCCCAGAGCCAAGCAGAACACATTAGTGGGGAGTAGAACGCAGAAGTCCATAAAATCGTAGGCTATATCAAAAAATTCGAAGCTACCCAAACATAAGCCAAACAAAGGGAACATACCCAAACAGCCTAACTAATCTTAGCGTGCCGATACCACTATTGCCGACCGTCCAATAACCAATCTGATAACATTATAGCACAGTAGGGCCCCGAAATCCACCTAATGGCAGACAATGGGACTAAAGTCAAAGCTATCCTCTCCTTACCCAGCCAACCGTAACATAAACGAGCGAAACCTAACTCAAAATGACTTGTCCCGAGCACTATTGCTGGCCTCCACAGAGCCAAGATGAACACGTTAGTGGAAAGTAGAAGGCAGAAATCCATATAATCGACGTGTATATCGGGAAATTCAAAGCTACCCAAGCCTAACCGAAACAAACAGAACATATACAAACATAGCTTAACTCAACCAAACGCGCCGAGACCGCCATTGCTGCCATCCCCAGTGCCAAGCAGGGGACACTAGAGCACACTACAGCGTAGAAGCCCGCCGATTTGCAGTGTACATCACACCAGTTAAAGCTATCCTAACCAAACTTAGCCAAACCCAACCCGACGGAACGCAAGGTGTAACAAGGTAACGCGCCGAGAGCACCGTTGCTGTCCTTCCCAGAGCCGAGCTGAATACGTTATGGCACTGCAGGGCTCAGATATCCACCTAGCAGCTGCCAATAGCGCTAAAGTCAATGCAATCCTCTCCTATGCCCACAAATCGTAGCATACAGAAACGTGATATAACTCAACCAATCGTGCCGCGACCATTATTTCTGCCCTACACTGTGTCATGCCGGTCATAATAGAACACAGTAGAGCGCAGAAATCCGCCGTCTAGCAGTGTTGAGGATAAAAGATGGAGGAATCCTAACCAAAGCTAGCCTAACCCAACCTAACCGAACGTAACCTGATTAAGAATAACGTGCCGAGAACGCTGTTGCTGGCCTTCCCATAGCCAAGCTGACAAAATTAGAGCACTGTTGGGCCCAGGAATCCAACCCAATAGCAGACTACAGCACTAAAGACAAATCTATCCTCTCCTAACCTAGCCAAACGTAACATAACCCAACGTAACCTAGCTCAAGCTAACTCCCCGCGACCACTATTGCTGTCCTCCACTAAGCCAAGCTGATAATATTAGATCACGGTGGGGCGCAGAGATCCACCTAATCGTGCACTATAGCACTAAAGTCAGAGCTATTCTCGCCTAACTTAAGCAACCGTAACATAAACAAACGTATTCGATATCAAGCTAACGTACGTGAACGCTACTGCTGGCCTCCAGAGAGCCAAGCAGAAAACGTCAGTAGAGAGAAGAACGCAGAAATCCACAGAATCACAGTGCATATCAGAAAAGTCATAGCCAGCCTTACCTGACCTAAACAACAGAACATACCCAAACATAGACTAACTCAACCAATCGTGCCGATGCAGATATTGCTGCACAACACAGAGCCAAACAGGACATGCTACAGCATATTAGATCGCAGAAATCCACCAAATAGCAGTGTACAGCACAGAAGTTAGGGCTAACCTTACAAAGTTTAGCATGACCCAACCTAACCGGACGTAACATGTCTCGACATAACGAGCAGTGACCACCATTGCTGTCCTTCCCAGAGCTATGCTGAAAACATTAGAGTACTGTAGGGCGCACAAATCCACCAAATAGCAGACTACAGCACTAAAGTCGAAGCTACCCGCTACTAACCTAACCAACCTTGACATATCCAGACGTAACCTACCTCAGCCTAACGCAACTCGACCACTATTGGTGGCCTCCCCAGTGCCACGGAGAACACATTAGTGGAGAGTAGAACGCAGAAATCCATAGAATCGCAGTGTGTATCAGAAAAGTCAGAGCTACCCAAACCTAACCCAAACAAACAGAACGCAGCGAAACATAGCATAGCCCAACATAACGTGCCTGGACCGCGATTGATGCCCTTGCCAGAGCCAAGCAGTATATACTAGAGCGAAGTAGAGTGCGAAAATCCATCATATATAAGTGTTCAGCACAAAAGTTAAAGCTATACCAACCAAACTTATCCATACCCGGCCTGACCGAACATAACCTGACTCAACGTAACGTGCCAACACCATCATTGCGGGCCTTCACTGGCTCAAGCGGATAGCAGTAGAGCACAGGATGGCGCAGAAATTCTCCAGATAACATACTACAGCACTAAAGACGAAGCTATCCTCCCCTAACGTGACCAACCGTAACATAGCCAAACGTAACCTAACCCTAACTAACGAGCAGCGACCACTTCTGCTGGCCTCCGCAGAGCCAAGCAGAGCACACTAATGGAGGGAAGAGCGCAGTAATTCGTAGATTCGCAGTGTGTATGAGAAAATTCAAAGCTACCCAAACCCAACCCAGACCGTAAGGACATATTCAAACATAGCATAACTCAACCTAGCGTGCAGAGACAGCGATTGCTGCGCTCGCCAGAGCATAGCATTACATACTAGAGCACAGTAGATCGCACAAGACCGCCGCATAGCAGTGTACATCACAAAAGTTGATGATACCCTGACAAAACTGAGCCTTACGCAACCTAACCGAACGAGACCTGACTCATCGTAATGAGCCGAGGCCACTGTTGCTGCCCTTCCCAAGGACAAGCTGGGAACGTTAAAGCGCTGTAGGGAGCAGAAGTCCACCTAATAGCCGACTATGGCACTAGAGTCATAGCGACCCTCCCCTAACATTCTAAATCGTTACATAGCCGACCGTATCCTATCTTACACTAACGTGCCGCGACCTCTATTACTGGCCCCCTCAGATCCATGCAGAACGCACTAGAGCGTAGTAGAGCCCAGAAGTCCACCGAATAGCGGTGTACAGCACAAAAGTTTAAGCTATCCTTAGAAAACATAGCCTGACCCAACCTCACCGAAAGTAACCAGACACATCGTAACGTGCAGAGGGCTCTGTCGCTGGCATTCCCAGAGCCAAGCAGAAGATATTAGAACACTCTGGGTCGCCCAGATCCACATAGTGGCAGACAATAGCGCTGAAGTCAAGGCTATTCTCACCAAACCTAACCAATCGTAGCATAACCAAGCGTAACCTATCTCAACCTAACGTGCCTCGGCAACTGTATCAGGCCTCCCCAGAGCCAAGCAGAACGCATTGGTGGAGAGTAGAACGCAGAAATCCACAGAACCGCCGTTTATATCGGAATAGTCAATACTACCCAAATCTAACCCAAGCAAACGGATCACAACTAAACATAGCCAAACCCAACCTAACGTGCCGAAACCGCTATTGCTGCCCCCCAAGATCCTAGCAGGACATACTAGAGCCCGGCAGGGCGCAGAAGACCTCCGAATAGCAGCGCCCAGCACAAAAGGTGAAGCTTTCCTAACCAAGCTTAGCCCACCCGAGCCAAACAGGAAGTACCATGACTATACAGAACGTGCTGAGACCACCCTGGCTGGCATTCCCGGAACCAAGCTGAAAATATTAGAGCATCGTGGGGCGCAGAAATCCACCTAATAGCAGACTGTGGCACTAAAGTCAAAGCTATCCTCTCCAAACCTAGCCAAACCTAGCATAACCAAATATAACCTAACTCAACCTATCGTGCCGTGACAACTGTTGCTGGCCTCCACATAGCCATGCAGAGCACACTAGTGGAGAGTAGAGTGCAGAAATCCGTAGATTCGCAGTGTATATCAGAAAATTCAAAGCTTCCCAAACCCAATCCAAACCGACAGGATATGTCCAAACATAGCCGAACTCAACCTAACGTGCAGAGACAGCTATTTCTGCCCTCCCCAGGGCCAAGCAGGGCATACTAGAGCTCAGTAGAGCGCAGGAATCCACCGAACAGCAGTTTACAGCACAAAAGTTAATGATATCCTAACCAAACATAGCCTAAACCAACGTAACCAGACGTAACGTGACTCAACATAACGTGCCGGGGCCACTATTGCAGGCGATATCAGAGCAAAGCTGAGAATATTAGTGCTCTGTTGTGCCCCGATATCCACTTAATTGCAGACTTTGGCAATGGCGTAAATGCAATCCTCTCCTAAAGTAACCAAAGGTAAAAGCGCCAAACGTATCCTAACTAAACCTAGTGTGCTGCGATAACTATTGCTGACATCCCCAGAGCCAAGCAGAACACGTTAGTGGAGAGTACAACGCAGAAATCCATATAATCGCCGTGTAGATCAGAGAAGTCAAAACTACGTAAGCCTACCCCAAACCAACACAACACATACAAACGTAGCCTAAACAAACCAGAAGTGACGAAATAGCTATTACTGCCCCCCCCCGCCTCAGATCCAAGCAGGACATACTAGAGCACAGCAGAGGGTAGACTTCCTCCGAATAGTAGTGCACAGCACAAAAGTTGAAGCTATCCTGACCAACCTTATCATAACCCAGCATAACCGTTCGTAACACGGCTCAACGTAACGAGTCGAGACCACTATTGCTGTCCTCCCCAGGGCCAAGCTGAAAATATTAAGACACAGTAGGGCACAGAAATCCAATTAGTAGCAGACTACAGCGCCAAAGTCCAATAAAGCCTCACCTTAACGACCACAACAAATCCGAACGAAACATAACTCAACTTATCGTGCCGGGATCATTATCGCTGGCCTCTCCAGAGACAAGCCGAATACACTTGTGGAGAGTAGATTGCAGAAATGCGTAGAATCTCTGCGTATGTAGAAGGAGCCAAAGCTACCCAAACGTAACACAAACCGGCGGAATATTTCTAAACATGGCTTAACTGAACTTATCATGCCGAGGATGTCATTGCTGCCCACCCCAGGGCCAAGCAGGGCATACTGTAGCACAGTAAAACTCTGAAATCCACCGAATGGCAGTGTACAGCGCAAAAGTGAAAGGTATCCTGGCCAAACTTAGCCTAACCCATCATAACCGATCGTAACCTGACCCACCATAACGTGTCAAAGCCACTAATGATGTCCTCCCTTGAGCCTGGTAGAGCACACTAGTGTGGTGTAGAACGCAGAAATCCATAGAATCGCAGGGTATATCAGAAATGTCAGAGTTACCCAAATCTGACCCAGACAAACAGGACATAAGCAAACATAGCATATCTCATACCGACGCGCTGAGACCACTATTACTGGCCTTTGCATAGGCAAGCTGAAGATATTAGAGCACCGTAGGGAGCAGACATCGACCTCATAGAAGACCAAAGCAATAAATTCAAAGCCATCCACCCCTAACCTAATGAATCGTAACATAACCGAAGGTAACCTAACTCAACCTAACGTGCCGCGACCGCTACTGCTGCCCTCCTCAGGGCCAGGCAGGGCATACTAGAGCTCAGTAGAGCCCAGAAATCCACCGAACAGCAGTGTATAGTACAAAAGTCTATGACATGCTAACCTAACCTGGCCTAACCTAAACTAACCATACGTGAGATAGCTCAACATAACGTGCCGCAACCACTGACGCTGGCATCCCCGGAGCATAGCAGAATATAGCAGTGCACTGT
>NW_016911294.1:0-15194 GCF_001483705.2 Eufriesea mexicana | reverse complement strand
GACGTGCCGAGACCACTGTTTCTGGCCACCACAGAGACAAGCAGAACATACTAGAGCACAGTAGATGGCAGAAATCCGCCGAAAGCAGTGTATGGCACAAACGTCTTATTCATTACATCCTAACTTGACCAAACGTAGCGTGGGCAAACGTAGCCTAACCAAAGCAAACGTAACACGACCTCTATTTCTGGCGTTCCCAGATCCAAGCAGAATATAATAGAGCACAGTAGAGTGCAGAAATCAACTGTATTACCGTGCGAAGCACAAAAGTGAAAGATAAGCTCTCCTAACATGTCATATCCTAACCTATCTACAATTAGTGTGACTCAACATAATGTGATGGACAAATATTGCTGGCCTCCCCAGGGTTCCCAAATCTGACCCAGACAAACAGGACATAAGCAAACATAGCATATCTCATACCGACGCGCTGAGACCACTATTACTGGCCTTTGCATAGGCAAGCTGAAGATATTAGAGCACCGTAGGGAGCAGACATCGACCTCATAGAAGACCAAAGCAATAAATTCAAAGCCATCCACCCCTAACCTAATGAATCGTAACATAACCGAAGGTAACCTAACTCAACCTAACGTGCCGAGACCGCTACTGCTGCCCTCCTCAGGGCCAGGCAGGGCATACTAGAGCTCAGTAGAGCCCAGAAATCCACCGAACAGCAGTGTATAGTACAAAAGTCTATGACATGCTAACCTAACCTGGCCTAACCTAAACTAACCATACGTGAGATAGCTCAACATAACGTGCCGCAACCACTGACGCTGGCATCCCCGGAGCATAGCAGAATATAGCAGTGCACTGTTCATCATAGGAATCCACAGAATAGCAGTCTATAGCACGAAAGTCAAAGCCACACTAGTCAAACATAGCCTAACCTAACCTAACCAAACATAACCAAACTCAACATAACGTGCGACGACCACTATTTCCCTCCTCCCCACAGTGGAGAAGAATGTGGTAGAGCAATGTAGAGCGCAAAAAACCAACGAACAGCAGTGTATAGCACAAAAAGGGAAATCCTAACCAGATCATCCGAACCTAACCCTACGATACGTAACCTTACTCAGACTGACGTGCCGAGACCACTGTTTCTGGCCACCACAGAGACAAGCAGAACATACTAGAGCACAGTAGATGGCAGAAATCCGCCGAAAGCAGTGTATGGCACAAACGTCTTATTCATTCTATCCTAACTTGACCAAACGTAGCGTGGGCAAACGTAGCCTAACCAAAGCAAACGTAACACGACCTCTATTTCTGGCGTTCCCAGATCCAAGCAGAATATAATAGAGCACAGTAGAGTGCAGAAATCAACTGTATTACCGTGCGAAGCACAAAAGTGAAAGATAAGCTCTCCTAACATGTCATATCCTAACCTATCTACAATTAGTGTGACTCAACATAATGTGATGGACAAATATTGCTGGCCTCCCCAGGGTCAAGCAGAATAAAGTAGAGCAGAGCCGAGCGCAGAAATCCTCCGAGTACCAGTGTATAGCACGAAGGTCTATAATAACCTAACCGAGCTTAACCTAGTCAAACGTAACCGAGCGTAACATAACTCAACCATGCGTGCCGAGGCCACCATTGCTGTCCGGCCCGCAGCCTAGAAGGAATTAGATGACAGTAGAGCGCAGATACCCGCGGACAGCGGTGTGTAGCACAAAAGTCTAAGCTATCCTATCCTGACCTCACAAAACGTACCATGGCATAACGTAGCGTAACAAACCCTAGTCTGTCGAGACCACTATTGATGGCCTCCCCAGTGCAAAGCAGAACATACATGAGGACCGTAGACTGCAGAAATTCACCGTATTGCAGTGCAAAGCACGAAAGTTGAAGATACCCTAACCTAACCTGACCGAACCTAACCTACCCGAAAGTAGTGTAACTTAACATAGCGTGACGAGTACAATATTGCTTGCCTACCCAGAGCGCGGCAGAACGTGTTGTGACACAGTAGAGGGCTGAAATCCTCCGAAGAGCAGTGTATGGCACAAAAGTCAAGACTGTCGTACACTAACCAAGCTAAAGGTAACATAGTCATACGTAACACCCATTAACCAAACGCGCCGAGAGCACTATTGCTGGCGTCGACAAAGCCAAGCAGAATATACTAGAGCCGAGTAGAGCGCCAAAATCCGCCGCATTGCACTGTATAGCACAAAGTCAATGCCAATCATATCCTAACATTAATAATCGTAAAGCAACCAAACGTAGCCTTTCTCAACATAAAGCACATTGACCTCTATTTCTGGCCTCCCCAGTACCAAGCAGAATATACTGGGGAACAGTAAAGCGCAGAAGTCAACCGCTTTGCAGTGCAAAGCACAAAAGTGAAAGACACCATAACTTAGCCAGGCCTAACCTGACCTATACAAACGTTGTGTAGCTCAACTTAACGCGCCGACATCACAATTGCTGGCCTCCACAGATCCAATTAGAATACAGCAGAGCGCAGTACAGCGTAGAATTGCGCCGCAATACAGTCTATAGCACAAATGACAAAGATGCACTGACAAAACCTGGCCTGTCCCAACCTAACACTACGTAGCCTAATACAGCATAAAGCGCTGATACCACTGTTGCTTTCTTTCCCTGAACAGGGCTGATAATATTAGAGCACACTGGATTGCAGGAATCCGCCGAGTGGGGGTGCATAGCACAAAGGCCAAAGCTACCCTCTCCTAAGCTAACCAATTGTAACGTAGCCAAACGAAACAAAACCCAACCTAACGTGGCGAGGCCACTACTGCTGGCCTCCCCAACGCCAAGCAGAACATATTAGAGGAGAGTCGACCGCACTAGCCAATAGGAAGGCAGTGTATAGCAGAAAGGTCAACGTTATCCGCACCTAACCCATGCGAACGTAACCTAGCGAAACATAGCCTAATACAAGCTAACGTGCCGAGACCGATATTAATGTCCTCCCCAGAGTCGAGTAGAGTATAGCAGAGCTATGTAGAGCGTAGAAATCCTCCAAGTAGCAGTGTAAAGGGCAAAAGTAACAGTTTTGCAATCCTAACCTTACACAACGGAACAAAGCCAGACGAACGTAACACAGAATAACGCGCCTATACCACCATTGCTGGCCTCCCGAGTGTTAAGCAGGGTATAGTAGAGCAATTTGCAGGGCAGGACTCCACCAAATAGCAGTGTATGGCACTAGACTGGAAGATATCCTAACCTCATCTGACCCAACCTATCCTAGCCGAACGAAACATAGCTCAAACTAATGTGCAACGACCACTATTACTCGCCACCCCAGGTTCGAGCAGACTTTTGTAGAGATCTTTTCGGTGCATAAATCCACCTAATAGTAGTGTATAGCACAATAGACGAAGGAATACTAACCAGACCTTCCTAACCTGACCCAACGAAGCGTAGACCAACACAATCAAATGCGACGAGGACACTATTGCTACCTTCACAAGAGCCAGACAGAAAGAATTGAAGAACTGCAGGACGCAGAAATCCACCTCATTGCAGTGAATAGCACAAAAGCTGTACATATTCTAATCAAACATAGCCTATCCTGACCAAGCCAAACGTAGCCTAACTCAAACTATCTTGCCAGCAACAACACTGCTCTCCTCCTCAGAGTCGAGCGGAGTATAGTAGAGCAATGTAGAGCGAGGGAATGCACCGTGTAGCAGTGTACAGCACAAAGGTAAGGTATATTCAAACCATACCTGACCTAGTCTAACATAACCGAACGTAGCACAATTCCACATAACGTGCGGGACTACTATTGATGGCCTCCCAGTGCCGAGCAGAAAATACTATGGCGCACTAGGGCGCAGAAACGCACCGAATAGCTTTTTATAGCATAGAAGTCATAGCTATCCTGTCCTAAACTCACCAAGCGTAACATAACCAAACGTTGTCTATCTCCACCGAACGTGCCGGGACCGCTACTGCTGGCCTCCACAGAGCCAAGCAGAACATGATAGGGTGCAGTAGATGGCAGAAATCCACCGAAAAGCAGTGTATACCCCAAGAGTCAAACATATCCTGACCTAAGACCTCCTAACTTAACCTACATAAACGTTGTGCTGCATAACATAACGTGACGGGTCCAATATTGCAGGCCTTCCCACAGCCAAGCAGAACATATTGGAGCACACTAAGGCGCAAAAAATCACCCGAATAGCTGTGTACAGCACAAAGGTCAATGCAATCCTATCCTAATGTATCCAATCTTGACATATCCAATCGTAACACGACTCAAACGAACGTACCGCGACCACAATTGCTGGCCTCCTCAGAGTCGAGCAGAATTTACTGGAAGACAGTGAAGCGCAGAAATGAATAGAACTGCAGTGTATGGCACAAAAGTCATATGTATCAAAACCCAACCCAAGCAAACAGAACCTAACCAAACGTAGCCTACCCTGACATAACGTGCCGCGACCACTATTGGCGGCCTCCCCAGGGACAAGCAGAATGTAGTAGAGAACAGACAAGCGCAGAAGTCAACTGAACACCAGTTCATAGCTCGAAAATCGAAGCTATCCCTACCGAACATAACCTAACCTAAACTAGCCGAACGTAACCTAACTCAGCCTAATGTGCCGAGATCAATATTGCCGGGCACCACAGAACCAAGCAGAGAAAGTTAGAACACTGTAAATCGCAGAAATCCGCAGATAGCAGTGCAAAGCGCAAAAGTCTGGGCTAACACATCCTAACCTCACCAAACTTGACATACCCGAACGTAGCATAGGTCAAGCTAACGTACCGAGGCCACTGTTCCTGGCAACACCAGAGGCAAGCAGAACATACTAGAGCACGCCGGAACTCCGAAGTCCACCGAATAGAAGTGTATAGCACAAAAGTTGAAGGTATCCTTTCTTAATATATCCAATCTTAACAACACCAGACGTAACATAAACCAACCTAACGTACACCGACCACTATTGCTGGCCTCCACAGGGCCAAGCAGAGAACACTAGAGCACAACAGAGCGTATAAATCCAGCTCACTGAATTTTACGGCACGAAAGTCAAACGTACGCTGACCAAACATTGCCTAACATATCCTATCCGAACGTAGTGTAACAAAACATAACGTGACGCGACCAATATTTCTGGCCGCCCGTGGCCACGCAGAGCATATTAGAGCACATTAGAGCTCAGAAGTTCACCGAATAGTAGTGAATAGCACAAAAGTCGAAGAAACCCTAACCGAGCCTTCCTAAACTAACCTATCGATACGTAACACTACTGAACCGAACATGCAGATACCGCTGTTACTGGCAATCCCAGGGCCAAGCAGGGTATATTATAGCACATTAGAAAGCAGGAATCCACCGCATTGCAGTAAAGAGCACAAAAGACGTAGATATCCTAGCATAACCAGACCTAACCTAACCAAATAAAAGTAGCATAGCTCAACATAACGTGCAGCGACCACTGCTCGTGGCCACCCCACAAGCAAGCAGAGCAAATTATAGCACATTGGAGCTCAGAGAACCACGGAATAGCATTGTATAGCACAAAAATCAATGTAGCATATCTTAACCTAGCCAAACGTGGCAAACCCAAACGTAGTACAACTAAGCCTAACATTACGAGACCACTGTTGCTGGCCACGACGGAGGCAAGAAGAATGTGCTGGAGAAAATTAGAGCGCCGAAATCCACCGCAATGCTCCTAGTCTAACATAACCGAACGTAGCACAATTCCACATAACGTGCGGGACTACTATTGATGGCCTCCCAGTGCCGAGCAGAAAATACTATGGCGCACTAGGGCGCAGAAACGCACCGAATAGCTTTTTATAGCATAGAAGTCATAGCTATCCTGTCCTAAACTCACCAAGCGTAACATAACCAAACGTTGTCTATCTCCACCGAACGTGCCGGGACCGCTACTGCTGGCCTCCACAGAGCCAAGCAGAACATGATAGGGTGCAGTAGATGGCAGAAATCCACCGAAAAGCAGTGTATACCCCAAGAGTCAAACATATCCTGACCTAAGACCTCCTAACTTAACCTACATAAACGTTGTGCTGCATAACATAACGTGACGGGTCCAATATTGCAGGCCTTCCCACAGCCAAGCAGAACATATTGGAGCACACTAAGGCGCAAAAAATCACCCGAATAGCTGTGTACAGCACAAAGGTCAATGCAATCCTATCCTAATGTATCCAATCTTGACATATCCAATCGTAACACGACTCAAACGAACGTACCGCGACCACAATTGCTGGCCTCCTCAGAGTCGAGCAGAATTTACTGGAAGACAGTGAAGCGCAGAAATGAATAGAACTGCAGTGTATGGCACAAAAGTCATATGTATCAAAACCCAACCCAAGCAAACAGAACCTAACCAAACGTAGCCTACCCTGACATAACGTGCCGCGACCACTATTGGCGGCCTCCCCAGGGACAAGCAGAATGTAGTAGAGAACAGACAAGCGCAGAAGTCAACTGAACACCAGTTCATAGCTCGAAAATCGAAGCTATCCCTACCGAACATAACCTAACCTAAACTAGCCGAACGTAACCTAACTCAGCCTAATGTGCCGAGATCAATATTGCCGGGCACCACAGAACCAAGCAGAGAAAGTTAGAACACTGTAAATCGCAGAAATCCGCAGATAGCAGTGCAAAGCGCAAAAGTCTGGGCTAACACATCCTAACCTCACCAAACTTGACATACCCGAACGTAGCATAGGTCAAGCTAACGTACCGAGGCCACTGTTCCTGGCAACACCAGAGGCAAGCAGAACATACTAGAGCACGCCGGAACTCCGAAGTCCACCGAATAGAAGTGTATAGCACAAAAGTTGAAGGTATCCTTTCTTAATATATCCAATCTTAACAACACCAGACGTAACATAAACCAACCTAACGTACACCGACCACTATTGCTGGCCTCCACAGGGCCAAGCAGAGAACACTAGAGCACAACAGAGCGTATAAATCCAGCTCACTGAATTTTACGGCACGAAAGTCAAACGTACGCTGACCAAACATTGCCTAACATATCCTATCCGAACGTAGTGTAACAAAACATAACGTGACGCGACCAATATTTCTGGCCGCCCGTGGCCACGCAGAGCATATTAGAGCACATTAGAGCTCAGAAGTTCACCGAATAGTAGTGAATAGCACAAAAGTCGAAGAAACCCTAACCGAGCCTTCCTAAACTAACCTATCGATACGTAACACTACTGAACCGAACATGCAGATACCGCTGTTACTGGCAATCCCAGGGCCAAGCAGGGTATATTATAGCACATTAGAAAGCAGGAATCCACCGCATTGCAGTAAAGAGCACAAAAGACGTAGATATCCTAGCATAACCAGACCTAACCTAACCAAATAAAAGTAGCATAGCTCAACATAACGTGCAGCGACCACTGCTCGTGGCCACCCCACAAGCAAGCAGAGCAAATTATAGCACATTGGAGCTCAGAGAACCACGGAATAGCATTGTATAGCACAAAAATCAATGTAGCATATCTTAACCTAGCCAAACGTGGCAAACCCAAACGTAGTACAACTAAGCCTAACATTACGAGACCACTGTTGCTGGCCACGACGGAGGCAAGAAGAATGTGCTGGAGAAGATTAGAGCGCCGAAATCCACCGCAATGCAGTGTATAGCACAAGCGTCGAGCATATACTATCCCAACCTGACCCGACGCAACATAAGCAAGCGTATCATAGCTCTACGCAGCGTGCCGCGGACACTGCTCCTAATATCCCCAGTGCAAAGGAGAATGTAGTAGAGCACAGTAGACCGCAAAAGTCCACAGAATAACAGTGTATGTCACGAAAGTCAATGCTATCCTACTCAAACGTAACCCAACATAACCTAGTCAAACGTAGCGTAACTCAGCATATCGTGCCGCGACCACTATAGCTAGCGTGCGCAGGGCCAAGCGGAATGTTGTAGAGCTAAGTAGATCACAGAAATACACCGAATGACAGTGTATGGCACGAAAATCAAAGCTATCCTACCTAAACATAGCCTAACCCAACCTAACAGAAAGTAACCTAATTGAAGATTGCTTGCCACGACCACTATTGCTCGCCTCCACTGATTCCAGCAGAGTATATTAGAGCATTGTAGAGCGCAGAAGCCCGCCGAATAGAAGTGTAAAGCGAGAAAGCAAAAGAGATCCTAATCAAGCCTTATTAATCCACCCTAACGAAAATGTAACATATCTCAGACAAGCGTACCGGGACCACTATTTCTGGCCACCACAGAGCCAAGCAGAGCATACTATATCACAATGGAACGCTTAAATCCTGCGAATAGCAGTGTCTAGCACAGACGGCTAAACTACCCTATACCAACCTAGCCAAACGTAACATAACCAAACGAAGCACAACTCATCCTAACATGGCCAGACTACTATTGCTGGCCTCCACAGGGACAAGCAGAATACACTAGAGCACAGCAAAGCGCAGGAACCACCGCATTCCTGTTAATAGTACTAAGGCAGTAGATATCCTAGCATAACCTGGCCTAACCTATCGTAACAAACCGTTGCATATGTGAATATATCGTGCCGCGACCACAGCTGCTGGGATCCCCATTGCAAAGCAGAGTACGGCAGACCGCAGCAGATGACAGGAACCATCCGAAAAATAGTGTACACCACGAAAGTCATAGATATCCTTACGAAACTTAGCCTAACCTTACCAAACCGAACATAATCTCACCAAAATAACGTGCCACGGCCACCACTGCTCTCCTCCCCAGAGTCGCGCATAGTATAGTAGAGCAACGTAGAGCGCGGAAATACACCGAATAGCAGAGTATCGCACAGAAGTCGAAGATATTCTGACATAACCCGACACAGCCTAACCTTACCCAACTTACAATAGTCCATCATAGCGTGCCGCGACCACCGTTCCTGGCCTCCCCAGAGGAAGGTAGAATATTGTAGAGTACATTAGAGCGCAGAAGTCCACCGAGTAGCGGTGCAAAGCACGGAAGTCGAAGTAGCATGTCCTAACCTAGCCCAACCTAACCAATCCAAAAGTAACCTGACTCAACCCAACATGACGAAACCCTATTGCTGGCGTCCACAGAGGCAAGCAAACTACACTAGAGCACAGTACCGCGCAGAAATCCGCCGCATTGCAGTGATCAGCAGAAAAGGCGCAGATATCCTAACGTAACCTGACCTAACCTAACCTAACCGAACGTAGCGTAGCTCAAAATAACGTGCCGAGACCACTGCTCCTAGCATCACCAGAGCCAAGCACGGTATAATAGAGGACTGTAGATCACTGAAATCCACCGAATAACTGTGTATAGTACGACAGTCAAAGCTATCCTAACTAAACTAAACCAAACCTAACCAACCAGACGTAACCTAACTCAATCTGACTGCCACGGCCGCTATTGCTCGCCTCCCCAGGGTCGAGCAGAATATAGTAGGGTAATGTAGAACCCAGAAATTGTCCGGGTAGCAGTTTACAGTACAAAAGTCAAAGACATCCTAACCGAGCCTTTCCAACCTATCCTAACGAAACGTAACCTTAGACAAGCTAACGTACCGAGGCTACTATTACTGGCCACCCCACAGACAAGCAGAGAACTTTATAGCACACCAGAGCGCAGAACCCCACCGAATAGCGGTGTACAGCAGGAAAGTCAAAGGTAATCAGACCGAGCTCGACATAAGCTGACCTAACCAAACGTAACGTAACCCTGCCTAACGTGCCGAGACCACTATTGCTGGCGTCGCCAGAGCGAAGCAGAAAATATTGGAACACGGTAGAGCGCAGATATCCGCGGATAGCTGTCTATAGCACGAAAGTCTAAACTATAGCATGAAAACATCACCAACGTATCACGTTCAACCGTAGCCTAACCGAAGCTAACCAGACGCGACCACTATTTCAGGCCTCCCCAGCGCCAGGCAGTATACACTACGGCAGAGCAGAGCGCAGAAATCCAGCGCATTGCAATGTATCGCACAAAAGCCGTAGATATCCTAACGTAACCATCCTATCCTAACCTAACCTAACGTAACATAACCCAGTCGAACGTGCCGAGACCACTATTGCTGGCCACACCAGAGCCAAGCAGAATGTAGTAGAGCACAGCAAATCGCAGATATCCAACGAATAGCAGTGTATATCACAAGCGCTAGAGATATCCTGACCAAATGTAGCCTAACCCGACATAACCAATCGTAACATACCACAACCTAACGTGCCACGACAAATATGGCGCGCCTCCCCACGGTCGACCAGAATATAGTAGAGCAATGTAGAGCGCAGAAATCCACCGAATCCCCGTTTATAGTACAATAGACAAAGAAATCCCAATATAGCCTTCGTAACCTATCCTAACGAAACGTAACCTTACTCAACCTAACCTGCCGAGACCAATACTTCTGGCCTCCTCAGAGCCAAACAGAATATATTAGAGCACACTATAGCGTAGAAATCCAGGGAAAGCATTGTTTAGTACGAAAGCCACAGCAGCATCTATTAACCTAGCCAAACGAAATATACCCAAACGTAACCTGAATGAACCAAACATGACGAGACCACAAGTGCAGGCCTCCACAGAGACAACCAGAATGTACTAGGGCACAGTAGTGTGCAGGAGTGCACCGCATTCCCGTGAATAGCTCAAGAGCCGTAGATATGCTCACCCAGCCTGATATAACCAGACGCAGCATAACCCAACATGGCGTGCCGGGACCACAGCTCATGGCCTCCACGGAGCAACGAAGAATACAGTAAAGCAGAGCATATCGCAGGAATCCACCGGATAACAGTGTATAGCACGAAAGTCCGATCTATCCGAACCAACCATAGCCCAACCTAACCTATCCAAAGATAACCTAACTCCAAGTAACGTACCATGACCACTATTGCACTCCTGCCCAGCGTCGGGAAGAGTACAGTAGAGCACTGAAATCCTCCGAATTGCAGTGTACGGCTCAAAATTCAAACATATCCTATCCATGCCTTCCCAGCTTATCCTAACGGAGCGTAACATAACTCAACATAACGTGCCGACACCGCTATTACTGGCCACACCAGAGCCAAGCAGATCACCTTGGAGGCAGCAGGACGCAAAATCCATGGAATGTCTGTGCATGGCACGAAATTCTAAGATATTCTGTCCTAACACAACAAATTTTGTCATATGCAGACGTAGCCTATCTAAACCTAATGCGCCGAGACCACTATTGCTGGCCTCCCCAGAGCCAAGCGGAGAATATTAGAACGCAGTATAGCGCAAAAGTCGGTGGACAGGAGTGTACAGCACAGACGACTAAACAACCATGTGCTTACCTCACCAGGCGTAACATAACCAGACGTGACCTAGCTCAACAGAACGTGCCGAAACCACTATTGCTGACATACACTGAGACATGCAGAATGTACTAGGGCACAGCAGATCACAGGAAGCCGCCAGATATTAGTGAATTGCAGGGAGGGCGGAGTCATCTAGCCAGACGTAAAATAACATAAACTAATCAAACGTAGCCTAACTCAACACAACGTGCCGAGGCTGTTTCTGGCCTCCCCAGGGCCAAGCAGTATATAGTAGTGAAGAGTCGAGTGTAGAAATCCAACGAATTGCAGTGTATAGCACGAAAGTCAAAGCAATCCTAATCTAACTTAGCCTAACCTAACATAACCAAACGCGACCCACCCGAAAATAACGTGTTGCGGACGTTATCGCCCGCCTCCACATTGTGGAGCAGAGTATAGCAGAGCAATGTAGAGAGCAGAAGCCCACCGAACAGCAGTGTATAGCACAAAAGACGAAGAAAACCTAACCTAACCAGGCATAACCTCACCTAACCAAACGGTGCATAACTTAATTTATCGTGCCGCGACCGCTGTTGATGGCTTTCGAAGTGTCAAGCAGAGTATATTCGAACACATTGGGGCGCAGATGTCCACCGAATAGCAGTGTGGAGCACAAAAGCCAAGGACATCCTAGCGTAACCTGTCCTAGACTTACCTGACGGAACGCAGCATAACTCAACAGAACGTGCCGAGACGACTATGAGTGGCCACCACAAACCAAACCACAGCATATTGGAGCACATTGGGGCGCAGATGCCCACCGAATTGCGGTGTATAGCACAAAAGAGAGAGTAGCCTATCATAACCTAGCCAAACGTAATATAACGAAGTGTAACATAACTGAACCTGACGTGCCGAGACAATTATCGCTGAACTCCACAGGGCCAAGCAGAAAATATTAGAACACAGTAGAGTGCAGAATTCCACGGATAGCAGTGTGTAACACAATTAACGAAACCACAAGTGCAGACCTCCACAGCGACAAGCAGAATGTGCTGGAGCGCAGTAGCGCGCAGGAATCCACCGCATTGCAGTGAATAGTACAATAGCCGCAGATATCCCAGCATAAGCTGCCCTAACCTAACCTAACCGAACGTAGCGCAGCTCAACATAACGTCCCGCGACCATTGCCTCTGGCCTCTCCATAGCCGAGCAGAATGTAGTACAGCACAGCAGACAACAGAAATAAACCAAATAAGAGTGTATAGCACGAAAGTCGAAGCTATCCTCACATACTTAACCCAACCTAACCTAACCCAACGTAACCTAACACCGTCTGACGTACCAGGGCCACTAATGCTCGCCTCCCAATGGTCGAGGGGAGTATAGTGGTGCAATGTAGAGCGCAGAAATCCGCCAAATAGCAGTGTGCAGTACAAAAGTCGAAGAAACCCTAACCGAACCTTCCTATCCTAACCGAACGGAACATAACACAACTCAAACTAACGTGCCGAGACAACTACTACTAGCCGCACCAGAGCCAAGCAGGGCATATTATAGCGCACTAGAGCACAGAAATCCACGGAATAGCTTTGTACAGCACAAAAATCAAAGTACCTTATCTTAACCAAGCCAAACGTGGCAAACCAAAACGTAGTCTATATGAACCTAACACTACGAGACCGCTATTGCTGACCTCCGCAAAGAAAATCAGAATGTACTGGAGCACAGTAGTGCGCAGAAACCCACCGCAATACAGTGAGCAGCACAAAAGTCATAGATATCCTGGCATTGCCAGGCATAGCCAAACATACCAAAACGTAGCATAGCCCAGCATGAGGTGCCGCGACCACTGCGCCTGGCATACCCAGAACAAAGCAGGGAGAACTAGTGCACAGCAGATGACAGAAATCCGACGGAATGCCGTGTACAACACGAAAGCCATTGTAGCATATCCTAACCAAGCCAAACGCAACACTGCCAAGCGAAGCATAACTCAACCCAACATGACCTGACCACTATTGGTGTCCTCCGCAGCGACGAGCAGAAGGTACTAGGGCACAGAAGAGCTTAGTAGTCCGTCGTAATGCAGTAAATAGCACAAAGGCCATAGATATCCATACCTAACCTTACCTAACGTAACCTGACGGAACGTAGCACATCTCATCGTGACGTCACGCGACCACTGTTCCTGGCAAAGCCCAGAGCCATTCAGGCCGTAGTACAGTGTCGTAGATCACAGAAACACACGGAATGGCAGTGTAAAGCACAAAAGGTAAAAGTAACCTATCCTAACCTATCCAAACGTAACGTATCCAGCGTAACCTAAATCAACCTAACATGACTAGACAACTATTGCTGACCCCCACAGAGACAGGCAGAGTGTATTAGAGCACAGTAGTGCGCACATATCCACCGCCTTGCAGGGAAAAGCGCAGAAGTCGAAGATATCCTAACATAACCTGACCTAACCTAACCTAACCGAAAGTAGCGTAACTCAACAGAGCGTGCGGCGAAGGCTGCTGCCTGACTCCCCAGGGCCAAGCAGAAAAGATAAGAGCGCAGTAGATCACAGGAAACTGCCGGATAATGGTGTATAGTACGAAAGTCGGAGCAACAATGACCAAATGTAACGCAACATAACGTAATGAAGCGTGGCATAACACAACGCATCGTGCCACGACCACTATTGGTGGCCGGCCCAGTCCAAGCGGAATATAGCATGGCACAGTGTATCACAGAAATACACCGAACAACAGTGCGTAGCACGAATGTCGAAGGTATCCTTCCCAAATTTATCCGAACCTGACATAACCAAACACAACACAATTGAATTTAACGTGCCACGGACACCATTGCTCGCCCCCACGTACTAGAGCATAGTATAGTAGAGCAATGTAGAGCGCCCAAATCCACCGAATAGCTGTGTAAAGCGAAAAAGCCGAAGAAATCCTAACCAAGCATTACAAACCTACCCGAACGAAACGTAACGTAACTCAACCAAACGTGTCGGGACCACTATTTCTGGCCACGCCGCAGACAAGCAGAGCATATTAGAGCACAACAGAGGGCAAAAATCCAACGCTTTGCGGTGAATAGCACAAGGATCAAAGTTGCCTATCCTATCCTGGAAAAACGTAATTTATCCAGACGCAGCCTAACTCAAACTAACATGACGAGTCCACCACTGCTGCCCTCCACAGTGAGAAGCAGAACGTACTAGAGCACAGTAGAGCGCAGGAATCCACCGCACGGCAGTGAGGTATCACAAGAGCCGAAGGTATCCTAACCTAACCTGACCTAATCTAATCTAAACAAACGCAGCAGAACCCAATATGATATGCCGCGACGATTGCTCCTGGCCACCCCAGGGCAAAGCAAAATATAGCAGAGCACGGTAGATCGCAAAGTTCCGCCAAAAAGCAGTGTGTAGCACGAAAGTCACGGTTGCATATCCTAACATAGCCAAACGTTACATACCCAAACATATCCTAGATCAACCAAACATGACGAGAACTCTATTTCTGGCCTCCACAGTGACAAGCAGAATATTCTAGAGCGCTGTAGTGCTCAGATATCGTCCGGAATGCTGTGAATAGCACAAACTTCGAAGGTATCCTTAACAAACCTGACCAAACCTGACATAACCAAACGTAGCATAACTGAACGTAAAGCCGCGGACACTGCTGCTGGCATCCCCAGAGACAAGCAGTGTGCAGTAGAGCACAGCAGATCGCGAAAACCCAAGGGATAGCAGTGTGATGCACAAGAGTCAATGTAACCAGTCCTAACCTAGCCAAACGTAACGTATACATACGTAACCTAACTTAGTCTATCATGACGAGACAGCTATTCCTGACCTCCGCAGAAACAAGTAGACTTCACTAGAGCACTGCAGTTCGCAAAAATCCTCCGCATTGCTGTTAAT
>NW_016911293.1:5858-6413 GCF_001483705.2 Eufriesea mexicana | reverse complement strand
AAGAAAGGTAGCTCACCACGATATTACTCGAAACTGTCAATAAAATTGAACTTTCTAGACAGAGTCCAGAGCATTGCAATGGCTATAACACGCCAATTAAATCTAAACTCCTTATTTATGCAAGATAGACAGCTATCCACGATATTAGTCGAAACTGTCAATAAAATTGTACTTTCCAGCCAGATTCCAGTGCATTGCAATGGCTATTGTACGCCAATAGATTCTTTCGTCCTTATTTATGCATGATAGTTAGCTCTCCACGATATTAGTCAAAAATGTCAATAAAATTGAGTTTTCAAGCCAGATTCTACTGCATTGCTATGGCTATAGCACTTCAGAAGTAACTTTCCCCCTTAGATAGTGAAGGAAGTTAGCTCACCACGATATTAATAGAAAATGGCAATAAAATTGAATTTTTCAGGTCGATTCTATGTCATTGCAGTGCCTATAGCACGCCAATAGGATCTTTCCGCCTTATTTATGCAAGAAAGTTGGCTCACCACGATATTAGTCGAAACTGTCAATAAAATTGAATCTGCCAGGCACATTCTATAA
>NW_016911293.1:4552-5819 GCF_001483705.2 Eufriesea mexicana | reverse complement strand
TAGCTCACCACGAAATGAGTCGGAAATGTCAATAAAATAGAATTTGCCAGGAAGATCCTATTGCATTGCAATGCTTATAGCACGCCGATAGAATCTATCCTACTTATATGCGCGAGAAAGTTATTATAGCATTGCAAAGCCTATAGCACGCCAATAGGATCTTTCCTCCTTATTTATGCGAGAAAGATAGCTCACCACGATGTTAGCCATTCTCACCACGATATTAGCCGAAAATGTCAGTAAAATTGAATTTTCCAGCCAGATTCTGCAGCATTGCGAGGGATATAGCAAGCCAATTGGATCATTCATCCTTATTTATGCAAGAAAGTTATCTCACTACGATATTAATCGAAAATGTTAATAAAACTGAAATTCCCAACAGCATTCTATATCATTGCAATGGCTATAGCACGCCAGTAGAATCTAAACTCCTTGTTTATGCAAGATAGACAGCTCACTACGATATTAGTCGAAACTGTCAATAAAATCGAACTTTCCAGCAAGATTCCAGTGCATTGCAATGGCAACAGTACGCCAATAGAATCTTTCGTCCTTATTTATGCATGATAGTTAGCTCTCCACGATATTAGTCAAAAATGTCAATAAAATTGAGCTTTCAAGGCAGATTCTACTGCATTGCAATGGCTATAACACTCCAGAAGTAACTTTCCCCCTTACTTAGGGAAGGAAGTTAGCTCACAACTATATTAATAGAAAATGACAATAAAATTGAATTTTCCAGGACGATTCTACATCATTGCAATGTCTATAGCGCGCCAGTAGTATCTACCCTGCTTATTTAGGCAAGAAAGATAGCTCACCACGATAATAGTCGAAACTGTCAATAGTATTGAACTTTCCAGCCAGATTCTATAGTATTGAAATGGCTATAGCACACCAATAGATTCTTTCCACCTCGTTTATGCAGGATAGTCAGCTTTCCCCGATATTAGTCAAGAATGTCAATAAAATTGAATTTTCCAGCCAGACTCTACGACATTGCAATCTCAATAGCACTCCAAAATGATCTTTCCTCCTTACTTATGCAAGGAAGTTATTTCACCACGATATTAGTCGAAAATGACAAAAAAATTGAATTTTCCAGGACGATTCCATAGCATTGCAATGTCTACAGCATGCCAGGAGAATCTCTCCTCCATATTTATGCAAGAAAGTTAGCTCACCACGATATTAGTCGAAACTGTCCATAAAATTGAATCTGCCAGGCACATTCTATATCATTGCAATGGTTATAGCACGCCAAAAG
>NW_016911293.1:0-4525 GCF_001483705.2 Eufriesea mexicana | reverse complement strand
CCTTATTTCTGCAAGAAAGGCAGCGCATCACAATATTATTCGAAAATGTCAATGAAATTGAATTTTCCGGCCAGATTCTATAGCATTGCAATGGTTTTAGCATGCCAATACTATCTTTCCTCCTTGTTTATGCAAGAAAGTTAGCTCACCACGATATTAGTCGAAATTGAGAATAAAATTGAAATTTCCAGACAGAATCCAGAGCATTGCAATCGCTACAGCACGCCAATAGAATCTAAACGAGTTATTTATGCAAGAAAGTTAGCTCACCACGATATTAGTCGAAATTGAGAATAAAATTGAAATTTCCAGACAGAATCCAGAGCATTGCAATCGCTACAGCACGCCAATAGAATCTAAACGAGTTATTTATGCAAGAAAGTTAGCTCACCACGATATTAGTCGAAATTGAGAATAAAATTGAAATTTCCAGACAGAATCCAGAGCATTGCAATCGCTACAGCACGCCAATAGAATCTAAACGAGTTATTTATGCAAGAAAGTTAGCTCACCACGATATTAGTCGAAATTGAGAATAAAATTGAAATTTCCAGACAGAATCCAGAGCATTGCAATCGCTACAGCACGCCAATAGAATCTAAACGAGTTATTTATGCAAGAAAGTTAGCTCACCACGATATTAGTCGAAATTGAGAATAAAATTGAAATTTCCAGACAGAATCCAGAGCATTGCAATCGCTACAGCACGCCAATAGAATCTAAACGAGTTATTTATGCAAGAAAGTTAGCTCACCACGATATTAGTCGAAATTGAGAATAAAATTGAAATTTCCAGACAGAATCCAGAGCATTGCAATCGCTACAGCACGCCAATAGAATCTAAACGAGTTATTTATGCAAGAAAGTTAGCTCACCACGATATTAGTCGAAATTGAGAATAAAATTGAAATTTCCAGACAGAATCCAGAGCATTGCAATCGCTACAGCACGCCAATAGAATCTAAACGAGTTATTTATGCAAGAAAGTTAGCTCACCACGATATTAGTCGAAATTGAGAATAAAATTGAAATTTCCAGACAGAATCCAGAGCATTGCAATCGCTACAGCACGCCAATAGAATCTAAACGAGTTATTTATGCAAGAAAGTTAGCTCACCACGATATTAGTCGAAATTGAGAATAAAATTGAAATTTCCAGACAGAATCCAGAGCATTGCAATCGCTACAGCACGCCAATAGAATCTAAACGAGTTATTTATGCAAGAAAGTTAGCTCACCACGATATTAGTCGAAATTGAGAATAAAATTGAAATTTCCAGACAGAATCCAGAGCATTGCAATCGCTACAGCACGCCAATAGAATCTAAACGAGTTATTTATGCAAGAAAGTTAGCTCACCACGATATTAGTCGAAATTGAGAATAAAATTGAAATTTCCAGACAGAATCCAGAGCATTGCAATCGCTACAGCACGCCAATAGAATCTAAACGAGTTATTTATGCAAGAAAGTTAGCTCACCACGATATTAGTCGAAATTGAGAATAAAATTGAAATTTCCAGACAGAATCCAGAGCATTGCAATCGCTACAGCACGCCAATAGAATCTAAACGAGTTATTTATGCAAGAAAGTTAGCTCACCACGATATTAGTCGAAATTGAGAATAAAATTGAAATTTCCAGACAGAATCCAGAGCATTGCAATCGCTACAGCACGCCAATAGAATCTAAACGAGTTATTTATGCAAGAAAGTTAGCTCACCACGATATTAGTCGAAATTGAGAATAAAATTGAAATTTCCAGACAGAATCCAGAGCATTGCAATCGCTACAGCACGCCAATAGAATCTAAACGAGTTATTTATGCAAGAAAGTTAGCTCACCACGATATTAGTCGAAATTGAGAATAAAATTGAAATTTCCAGACAGAATCCAGAGCATTGCAATCGCTACAGCACGCCAATAGAATCTAAACGAGTTATTTATGCAAGAAAGTTAGCTCACCACGATATTAGTCGAAATTGAGAATAAAATTGAAATTTCCAGACAGAATCCAGAGCATTGCAATCGCTACAGCACGCCAATAGAATCTAAACGAGTTATTTATGCAAGAAAGTTAGCTCACCACGATATTAGTCGAAATTGAGAATAAAATTGAAATTTCCAGACAGAATCCAGAGCATTGCAATCGCTACAGCACGCCAATAGAATCTAAACGAGTTATTTATGCAAGAAAGTTAGCTCACCACGATATTAGTCGAAATTGAGAATAAAATTGAAATTTCCAGACAGAATCCAGAGCATTGCAATCGCTACAGCACGCCAATAGAATCTAAACGAGTTATTTATGCAAGAAAGTTAGCTCACCACGATATTAGTCGAAATTGAGAATAAAATTGAAATTTCCAGACAGAATCCAGAGCATTGCAATCGCTACAGCACGCCAATAGAATCTAAACGAGTTATTTATGCAAGAAAGTTAGCTCACCACGATATTAGTCGAAATTGAGAATAAAATTGAAATTTCCAGACAGAATCCAGAGCATTGCAATCGCTACAGCACGCCAATAGAATCTAAACGAGTTATTTATGCAAGAAAGTTAGCTCACCACGATATTAGTCGAAATTGAGAATAAAATTGAAATTTCCAGACAGAATCCAGAGCATTGCAATCGCTACAGCACGCCAATAGAATCTAAACGAGTTATTTATGCAAGAAAGTTAGCTCACCACGATATTAGTCGAAATTGAGAATAAAATTGAAATTTCCAGACAGAATCCAGAGCATTGCAATCGCTACAGCACGCCAATAGAATCTAAACGAGTTATTTATGCAAGAAAGTTAGCTCACCACGATATTAGTCGAAATTGAGAATAAAATTGAAATTTCCAGCCAGATTCTACTGCATTGCAATGTCTATAGCACGTCAATACAATCTACCCAGCTTATTTAGGCAAGAAGGGTAGCTCACCACGATAATAGTCGAAACTGTCAATAATAAGGAACATTCCAGCCAGATTCTATAGTATTGAAATGGCTACAGCACGCCAATAGAATCTTTCCACATTATTTATGCAAGAAAGTTAGCTCTTCTCAATATTAGTCGAAAATGTTAATAAAATTGAATTTCCCAACCACATTCTATATCATTGCAATGTCTATAACATGCCAACAGAATCTAAACTCCTTACATATGCATGAAAGATAGCTCACCACGATATTAGTCGAAACTGCCAATAAAATTGTACTTTCCAGACAGAATCCAGAGCATTGCAATCGCTACCGCACACCAATAGAATATAAACGAGTTATTTATGCAAGATAGACAGCTAACCACGATATTAGACGAAACTGTCAATAAAATTGAACTTTCCAGCCAGATTCTAGTGCATTGCAATGGCTATAGCACACCGAACAGATGTTCCCTCCGTACCTATGCAAGGAAGTTAGCTCACCACGAAATTAGTCGAAAATGTCAATGAAATAGAATTTTCCAGGAAGATCCTCTTGCACTGCAATGCCTATAGCACGCCAATAGAATATATCCTACTTATATATGCGAGAAAGTTATCTCACCACGATATTTGCCGATAAAGTCAATAGAATTGTATTGTCCAACAACAATCTATATCATTGCAATGCCTACAGCACGCCAATAGTATCTACCCTGATTATTTAGGCAAGAAAGGTAGCTCACCACGATAATAGTCAATACCGTCAATAATATTGACCTTCCCAGCAAGATTCTATAGTATTTCAATGCCTATGGCACGCGAAAAGCATCTTTCCTCCTTACCTATGCGAGGAAGTTAGCTCACCACGAAATGAGTCGAAAATGTCAATAGAATTTAATTGTCCAACCACAATCTATATCATTGCAATGTCTACAGCACGCCAATATGATCTACCCTGATTATTTAGGCAAGAAAGGTAGCTCACCACGATAATAGTCGAAACTGTCAATAATATTGATCATCCCAGCAAGATTCTATAGCATTGCGAAGGCTATAGCAAGCCAATAGAAGCATTCCTCCTTATTTACGCAAGAAAGTAAGCTCACCTCGATATTAGCCGAAAGTGTCAATAAAATTGAATCAGCCAAGCACATTCCATATCATTGCAATGGCTATAGCAGGCCAGTAGAATCTTCCCACCTTATTATTAAAGAAGGGCAGCTCACCACAATATTAGAGGAAGTTGTCAATAAAATTGTATTCTCCAGCCAGATTCTGCAGCACTTGAGCGGCTATAGCACGCAAATAGAATCTTTCATCCTTATTTATGCAAGAAAGGTAGCTCACCACGATATTAGTCGAAAACGTCAGTAAAATAGAATTTTCCGGCCAGATTCTATATCATTGGAATGGCTATAGCACGCCAGTAGAATCTAAACTCCTTATTTATGCAAGATAGACAGCTAACCGCGATATTAGACGAAACTGTCAATAAAATTGAACTTTCCAGCCAGATTCTAGAGCATTGCAATGGCTATAGCACGCCAATAGGATCTTTCCTCCTCATTTATGCAAGAAAGTCAGCTCACCACGATATTAGTCGAAACTGT
>NW_016911292.1:0-736 GCF_001483705.2 Eufriesea mexicana | reverse complement strand
GCTCTATTACATTCCGCTTGGCACAGGGGAGGCCAGCAGCTGCTGCAGCGGCATGTTACGTTGGGCTATTGCAGGTTCGTTTATGTTAGGTTAGAACACGTTGGGTTAGGTTACCATCGACTTTCGTGCTGTACGCAGCCATTCACTGGATTTCTGCGCTCCACATTGCTATACTATGCTTTGCTCGACTCTGGGATTAGCGAGCAGTAGTGGCCGAGGCTCGATAGGTTGAGTTATGTTATGACTGGCTATGTCATGTTAGGCTCTGCTTGTTTAGTGTTGCTTTGATCTATACAATGCTACTAGGTGGATTCCTTGTGTTCTTGTGTTCTACGATAGTGGGCTCGGTTTTTGGTGCGCATGCAGCAGTGGTGGCGGCACGTTATTCTGAATCATGCTACGCTCCGTTATGTTAGGTTGGGATACCTTCGAATTATGTGCTGTACACTGCGATACGCGCAATCCTGCGCTCTACTGAATTCCAGTATTTTCTGCATGGATCCGGCGAGACCAGCAATAGGCGACTGGGCACGTCAGGTTTGGTCACGCTATGTTTTGCTATGTTAGGTTAGGAAGGATCGGTAAGGGCTTCTTTGGCTTTTGCACTATACACTGCTATTCGGCCGATCCCTGCGCTCTACATTGCTCTACTTCACTCTCCTCGACTATGGGGAGGCGAACAACTGTGGTCGTGGCACGTCAGTTTGTGTTAGGTTACGTTCGGTTAGGTTAGGTT
>NW_016911291.1:0-1936 GCF_001483705.2 Eufriesea mexicana | reverse complement strand
AGCATTGCAATGGCTATAGCACGCCAATAGGATATTTCTTCTTTATTTATGCAAGAAAGTTTGTTCACCACGATATTGGTCAAAAATGTCAATAAAATTGTATTTTGCAGCCAGATTCTATAGCATTTACTATGGCCATAGCACGACAATAGAATCTTTCCTTCTAATATATGCAAGAAAGTTAGCTCACCACGATATTAGTCGATAATGTCAATAAAATTGAATTTTCCAGCCAGATTCTATGTCATTGCCATTGCTATAGCACGCCAATATTATATTTCATCCTTATTTAAGCAAGAAAGTTAGTTCACCACGATATTAGTCGTAAATGTCTATAAAAATGTATTTTCCAACCAGATTCTATAGCAGTGGCATGGCTATATTACGCTAATAATATCTTTCCTCATTATTTATGCGGGAATGGTAGCTGAGCACGATATCAGTCGATAATGTCAATAAAATTGAAATTTCAAGCCGGATTCCATTGGATTGCAATGACTATAGTACGCCAGTAGAATCTTTCCTCCTTTTATATGCAAGAAAGTTAGGTCACCATGATAGTAGTCGATAATGTCAATAATATTGTATTTTCCAGGCAGATTCTTTAGCATTACAATGGCCATAGCACGACAATAGGATCTTTCCTTCTTATATATGCAAGAAAGTTAGGTCACCGCGAAATTAGCAGAAAATGTAAACAAAATTCAATTTTCCAGCTAGACTCTATAGCATTGCATTGGCTATAGCACGCCATTAGAATCTCTACCGATTATTTATACGGAAAAAATAGCTCTCCACGATAATAGTCGAAAATATCCTTAAAATCGAGGTTTCCAGGAAGATTCTATTGCATTGCTATGGCTACAGCACGCCAATAGAATCTTTCCTCAGTATTTATGCATGAAAGGTAGCTCACCACGATATTAGTCGAAATGTCCATAAAACCGAGTTTTCCAGCCAGATTCTATAGCGTTGCAATGGTTGTAGCACGCCAGTAGAATCTTTCCTCCTTATATATGTAAGAAAGTTAGCTGACCTCGATGTTAGTCAAAAATATCAATAAAACTGAATTTTCCAGCCAGACTCTATAGCATAGCAGCGACTATTGCGCGCCAGTAGAATCTTACCTCTTTATATATTCAAGAAAATTATGTCACCACAATATTGGCCGAAGACGTCAAAAAAATTGAATTTTCCAGCCAGATTCTATAGGATTGCAATACCTATATTACGCCAGTAGAAACTTTCTTCCTTATATATGCAAGAAAGTAAGGTCACCACGATAACAGTCGATAATTTCAATAAAATTGTATTTTCCAGACTGATTCTATAGGATTGCGATGACTATAGTACGCCAGTAGATTCTTTCCTTCTTATATATGCAAGAAAGATAGGTCACCAGGATGTTAGTGGAAAACGTCAATAAAATTGAATTTTCCACACAGATTCTACAGCATCGCAATGACTATAGCACGCCAATAGGTTATTTCTTCTTTATTTATGCAAGAAAGTTATGTCACCCCGATATTTATCGAAAATGTGAATAAAATTGAATTTTCCTGCCGGATTCTATAGGATTGTAATGACCATAGCACGCCAGTAGAATCTTTCATCCTTATTTATGCAAGAGAGCTAAGTCACCACGATATTCGCCGAAAATGTTAATAAAATTCAATTTTCCAGCCAGGTTCTATAACATTGCAATGGCTATAGCAGGCCAATAGGAAATTTCTTCTTTATTTATGCAAGAAAGTTAGGTCACCACGATAGTAGTCGATAATGTCAATAAAGTTGAATTTTCCAGCCAGATTCTATAGCATTGCAATGGCTATAGCACGACAATATGATATTTCTTCTTTATTTATGCAAGACCGTTAGCTCACCACGAAATTAGTCGAAAATGTCAATAAAATTGAATTTTCCTGCCGGATTCTAT
>NW_016911290.1:0-1404 GCF_001483705.2 Eufriesea mexicana | reverse complement strand
GCCACGACCGCTGTTGCTGGCATCACGAGAGCTAAGCAGAGTATAGTAGAGCAATGTAGAGGGTGGAAGTCCACCAAATGGCAGCGTATAGCACTGCGATCGAAGTTATCCTATCCTAAACCATCCAAACGTAATATAACGGAACGCAACTCAGCTGTACCTAACGTGCCGAGAAGACTATGGCTAGCATCTCCTGAGCCAAGCAGATTACGCTAGAGCACTGCAGAGCGCAGAAAGACACCAAATAGCAGTGTATAGCACAAGAGTCAAAGTCATCCTATCCTAACTTAACTAAACCTTACCTACCCAAACGTAGAGTGACTAAACCTATCGAGCCGAGTCATTTATTTCTGGCCTACCAGAGCCTAGTAGATCATATTAGAGCACAGTAGAGCGCAGAAATCCGTCGCATAGCCGTGTATGACACAAAAGTCGAAGCCATCATAACCAAACATAGTCAAACCTGACCTAGCCAAACGTAGCCGAACAAAGTCTATCGCACCACGACCGCTATTGCTGGTCTCCCAAGAGTCGAGCGGAGAATAGTAGAGCAATGGAAAGCGCTGAAATCGTCGAATAGAGGTGTATAGCTCAAAAGTCAAAGCTACCGTATTCTAACCTAACCAATCGTATCATAAGCAGACGTAACGTAACCCAGGACGACGTGACACGAAAGCAATTGCTGGCCTCACGAGAGCTAAGCAGAGTATGGCAGAGCCATGTAGGATTCTCGAATCGTCCGAATACCTGTGTACAGCAAAAAAGTAGGAGATATCCTAACACAACAGGATCAAACCTAGCTTAATCAGAAGTAACCAATCATAACCTAACGATTGCAACGCACAGTTGCTGGACTCCCCACCGCCAAACGGGGCACACTAGAGGTGAGTAGACGGCAAAGGTTCATAGAATGGCAGTGTATAGCACGAAAGTCAAAGATATGCAAACCAAACCACACAAACCTAACCTATCCATACGTAACCAACCTTAACCTAACGTGCCGCGACCACTACTGCAGGCCACCACGGAGCCAAGCAGAACGCACTAATAAAGAGTAGAACGCAGAAATCCATATAATCGCAGTGCATATCAGAAGAGTGAAAGCAACCGAAGCTTAACCAAGACCAACAGAACATATCCAAACATGTCCTAACAAAACCTAACGCCTGAGACACTATTGCTGCCCTCGCCAGGGCCAAGCAGGACATACTAGAGCCCAGTAGAGCGCAAAAATCCCCCGAATAGCAGTTTGCAGCACAACATTAAAGCTACCCTTACCAAACTTAGCCTTGCCCTCATAACCGAGCGTAACCTGACCCAACATGTCGTGCCGAGACCGCCATTACTGGCCTCCCCTGAGCCAAGCAGAAAATATTAGAGCACTGTAGGGCACAGAAATCCACC
>NW_016911289.1:0-1347 GCF_001483705.2 Eufriesea mexicana | reverse complement strand
TGGATGGATGGCTGTATGGATGAATGGATGTATCGATGTATCGCTGTATGGATCTATGGATGTATGGAACGATCGATGTATGAATGCGTGGATGGTTGGATGGATGTATGGTTGGATGGATGTATGAATGAATGGCAGTATCGAAAAACGGATGTATGGATGCATAGAGGTATGGATGGTGATCTACGGATGAATGCACGTATGGATGTATATATGTAAGGATGTATGGTTGGACGGATGAGTGGTTAGATGGATTTATGGACGGCTGGATATATGGATAGATGTATGGATGCGTGTATGGAAGGGCGAATGTACGGATGGATGTATGGGTTGACGAATGTATGTATGTATGGGCGGATGTGTCTAGGCATGTATGTATGGGTGAGTGTATGGGTTTGCGTATGGATGTATGGATGTATGTATGGATGTATGTATGGATGGATGTGTGTATGGGTGGATGGATTTATGGATGTATGGGTGTGTCGATGTATGTATCTATGGATGAATGTATGCGTGTATGTATGGATCTGTGTATTGTTTTGTGTATGGATGCATGGATTTATGCATGTATGGATGTATGTAAGTGTGAATGTGTGAATGTAAGTATGAATGAATGCATGCATATACGGATGTACGGATGTATGGATGTATGGATGTATGTATGTATGGATGTATGTATGTATGGATGTATGAAAGGATGTATGTATGGATGTATGTATGTATGGATGTATGAAAGGATGTATGTATGGATGTATGTATGGACGAATGTATTTGTGTAAGTGTGGATGTATGTGTTAATGTATGTATGGATGTATGGATGGATGGATGGATGGAATGTTGTATAGATGTATGGATGTAGAGATGGATGGATTGGTGGATTGGTGTGTGGATATATGGATGAATGAATGGATGGATGTATGGATGGATTGCGGTATAGATGGATATATGTATGGATGAATGGTAGTATGGATGGATGGATGTATGGATGGATTGAAGTATGGATGGCGGATGTACGGATGTATCGATGTATGGAAGGATGGACGTACGGATGGATGGATGTATGTATGGACGTATGTATGGATGGATGGCTGTATGGATGGGTGCAAGTGTGGATGAATTGAGGTACGGGTGGGCGTATGCACGTACTTAAGAATGTATGGGTTTATATATGTATGGATGTATAGATGGATGGATGTGTCGAACGATGGAAGTACGAATGGATGGGTTTATGGGTGCATGGGCGTGTGGATGTATGGCTGTATACATGGGTGGTTGTATGAATGTATAGATTTATGGATCGATGGATGTATGGATGGGTGGATGTATGGGCGGGCGGATGTGTGGATG
>NW_016911288.1:0-471 GCF_001483705.2 Eufriesea mexicana | reverse complement strand
TAACTTTCTTGCATAAATACGGAGGAAAGATTCTATTGGCCAGCTATGGCCATTGCAATGCTGCAGCATCTGGCTCGAAAGTACAATTTAATTGACATTTTCGACTAATATCGTGGTGAGCTCACATCCTTGCATAAATAACGAGGGAATACAGTATTGGCACGAGATAGCCATTGCAATGCTATAGAATCTTCCTCGAAAATTCAACTTTATTGACATTTTCGACTAATACCATGGTGGTGTAACTTTCTTGCATAAATACGGAGGAAAGATTCTATTGGCCAGCTATGGCCATTGCAATGCTGCAGCATCTGGCTCGAAAGTACAATTTAATTGACATTTTCGACTAATATCGTGGTGAGCTGGCATCCTTGCATAAATAACGAGGGAATACAGTATTGGCACGAGATAGCCATTGCAGTGCTATAGAATCTGCCTCGAAAATTCAATTTTAATGACATTTTCCACTAA
>NW_016911287.1:0-728 GCF_001483705.2 Eufriesea mexicana | reverse complement strand
ATAGCTTCGAACATTCTGCTATAATACACAGGCATTCTATTGATTTCTGCGCTTCACTCTCCTCTAATATGTGATGCATAGCGACGTGGAGGGCAGCTGTATTTGTCTAGGCTGCTTAGGCCGTGTTAGTTTACGTTTGGTTATGTTACGCTTGGATAGGTTAGGATAGAATCGCGTTGACTTTTGGGCTGTACTCAGCTATTTGGTGGGTTCCTTCGCTCTTCGCTGCACTGCAATACTTCGATTCTGGGGAGGCCATAAATGGCGGTCGTGGCACGATAGGTTTGGCTAGGTTACGTACGGGGGGCGGGGGGGGCGGTATTTTCGGTCAGGTTAAGTTAGGATATTTTCCACTTTTGTGGTGTACATTGCTATTTGGTGACATACTGTGCTCTACTGTGTTCTAGTATACTCCGCTCTACTATGGAGATGTCAGTAATAGCGGTCTCGGCGCGTTAGTTTTAGTCAGGCTACGTTTGGTTATTTTATGTTAGCCCCGGTCAGGTTTGGACAGCTTTGGCTTTCGTGGTATAATCTGTTGTTAGGTGTATTTCTGCGCTCTACTGTGCTCTAGTATGTACTGCTTGGCTTTGGGGAGGCCAGCAATAGTGGTCTCGCCACGTTATATTGGTATATGCAAGGTTTGATTGTGTTATCTTTGGTTAGGTCGGTGTACCATAACTTTGACTTTTGTGATACACATTGAAGTTCGGTGGACTTCTGCACTC
>NW_016911286.1:0-6056 GCF_001483705.2 Eufriesea mexicana | reverse complement strand
GTGTGTATGGATGTGTGTATGGTTGGATGGATGTATGGATGGATGGATATATGGATGTGCGGCAGTATGGGTGCATGGATGGATGGAAGTACGGATATATAGGTGAATGTAGCGATGGATGTGTGGATGGTGCTTTTATGAATGGATGGATGTATGGATGGATGGATGTATGAATGGATGGATGTATGGAACGATAGATGTGTGTCTGTATGGATGTACGGGTGGATGAATGGATGGGCGGTTGAACTGAAGAGCGGGTGAAAGGATGGGTGGAAGAACGTATGCATGAATGAATGGAAGGGCGTATGTATGGATGCATATATGGATGGATGTATGGATGTATGTACGTATGTATGTATGGATATATCTATGGATGTATGTATGGATGTCTGTATGTATGTATGTGTGGATGTATGGATGGATGTATATATGTATGTGTGAATGGGTTTATGTATGTATGTATAGATGTACGCATGGATGAATGTATGGGTGGATGGTTGTATGGCTGGACATATTTGTGGGTGTATGAATGTGTGGATGTATGGATGTATGGATGTACGAATGAATGGATGTACGGATGTATGGACGTATGGATGTGTGGGTGGATGAATGGATGGATGGATGGAAGGAAGTGTGGATGGACGGAAGGGTGGATGAAGGAATACATGGATGGATGGATGGTTGTATGGATGAAGGGATGGAAGTATGGATGTATGTATGAATGTATGCGTGAATGTAGTTAAAGATGTATGTATGGATGTACGTACGGATGTATGGATATATGGATGTTTATATGTATGGATGTATGTATGGGTATATATATTGATGGATGGGAGTATCGATGGATGGATTTATGGATGTACGTATTTATGAAGGTATGGATGTATGGTTGGACGGATGTACGGTTGGAGGGATGAATGGATGTATGGATATATGGATGTATGTATGTAGGAATGTATGGATGTATGGATGTATGGATGTATGGATGTATTGAGGTACGAATGTATGCATGTACGGATGTGTGGATGTATGGATGTATCTATGTATGGATGTAGGGATGGATGGATGTATGTATTGATGTATGTATGGATGTATGGATGGTTGGATGAATGGATTGTTTTATGGGTGTACGGATCGATGAATGCATGGACGGGTGGATGCTTGGATGGATGGATGTACGGAAGGATGTATGTACGAATGTATGGATGTACGGATGAATGGATGTGCGTATCTATATATGTACGTATGTATATATGTATCGATGTATGGATTTATGGTTGTATGGGTGTATGGATGGATGTATGTATGGATGGATGTATGAATGTATGAATGGGTGGATGTATATATGTATGGATGTATGGATTGATGGATGTATGGATGGATGGATGTGCTGGTGGATGTTTGCATGTATGGATGCATGAATGTATGGATGTATGAATGGATGGATGTGTGGATGGATGGAAGTACGTATGTATGAATGTATGGATGTAAGAATGTATGGATGTATTCATGTATGGATGTATGTATGTCTGGAAGTATGGACGTATGGATGAACGAATTTATGAATGTACGGGTATATGGATGTATGTATGGATGGATGGATGGATTGATGTATGTATGCATGTATGGATGGATGGATGGATTGGTGGATGGATGTATGGATGGATAGATGTATGGATCGATGGACGAATGGATGGGTGGATGAATGGATTTATGGATGGGTGAACGGGTGGATGTATGTACGGATGTGTGTATAGATGTATGTATGGATGTCTGGATGTATGGATGCATGGATGTATGAATGTATGGATGGCTGGTTCTATGGTTGCATGGATTTATGGATGGGTGGATGAATGGATTTATGGATGGGTGAACGGGTGGATGTATGTACGGATGTGTGTATAGATGTATGTATGGATGTCTGGATGTATGGATGCATGGATGTATGTATGTTTGCATGTACGAATGTAAGGATGTACGAATGTATGGATGTACGGATGTATGAATGTATGGATGTATGTATGTGTGAATGTACGAATGTATGGGTGTACGAATGAATGGATGTATGGATCTATATATGTATGGATGTTTGGATGGCTGGATGTATGAGTGGATGTATGTATGGATGGATGTATGTGTGGATGTATGTATGGATGTGTGCATGGTGGTATGGATGTATGGATGTTTATACGTATGGATGTATGTATGGATGGATGTATGAGTGGATGGATGTATGGATGGATGGAAGCATGTATGGATGCATGTATGGATTTATGTATGGTTGTATGGATGTATGGATGGATGGCTTTATGGTTGTGTGGATGTATGAATGGATGGATGGATGGATGTATGGATGGATAGATGTATGGATCGATGGATGTATGGATGGGCGCTAGTATGGATGGATAGATGTCTGGATCGATGGATGTATGGATGGGTGCTAGTATGGATGGATATATGTATGGTGCGACGGATGTATGGATGTGTGGATGTATGGATGGATTAATATATGGAAAGATGGATGTATGGAGGGATGTATGTATGAAGGAATGGTTGTGTGGATGGTTGGATGTATAGATGGATTGAAGTATGGATGGACGTATGTACGTATGTGTGGATGTACGGATGTATGGATGTATGTATGAATGGATGTACAGATGGATGGATGTATCTAATGATGGACGAGCGGATGGATGCATTCATGGATGTATGGATGTGGGGATGTATGGATGAATGTATGTATGGATTCATTTACGGATGTATCTATGGAAGTATGTATGGTTGTGTGTATTGGTGTATATATGGATATATGTATGGACGTATGTATGGATGTACAAATGGATGGATGAATGCATGGATGGATGGATTTATGGATGTATGAATGTGTGGATGTATGGATGTAAGGATGGTTGGATGTACTTAAGTATGGACGTTTGTGTGTATGGATGTATGAATGTATGTCCGTAGTTGCGTTATGGATGGATTGAGGTATGTATGCATGGATGTATGGATGTATGGATGGATGGATGTATGTAAAGATGGATGTATGGATGGATGAACGTATCGATGGGTGGACGTATGGATGGATGGATGGATGTATGAATGCCTGGATGGATGTATGGATGTATGGATTGATGGATGTATGGCTGGACGGAGGGATGGATGGATGGATATATGTATGGAGGGATGAATGGATTGGAGGATGGATGTATGGGTGGATAGATGTGTGGACCGATAGACGTATGGATGGGAGGATGTATGGATGGATGAACGTATCGATGGGTGGACGTATGGATGGATGGATGGATGTATGAATGCCTGGATGGATGTATGGATGTATGGATTGATGGATGTATGGCTGGACGGAGGGATGGATGGATGGATATATGTATGGAGGGATGAATGGATTGGAGGATGGATGTATGGGTGGATAGATGTGTGGACCGATAGACGTATGGATGGGAGGATGTATGGATGGATGAACGTATCGATGGGTGGACGTATGGATGGATGGATGGATGTATGAATGCCTGGATGGATGTATGGATGTATGGATTGATGGATGTATGGCTGGACGGAGGGATGGATGGATGGATATATGTATGGAGGGATGAATGGATTGGAGGATGGATGTATGGGTGGATAGATGTGTGGACCGATAGACGTATGGATGGGAGGATGTATGGATGGATGAACGTATCGATGGGTGGACGTATGGATGGATGGATGGATGTATGAATGCCTGGATGGATGTATGGATGTATGGATTGATGGATGTATGGCTGGACGGAGGGATGGATGGATGGATATATGTATGGAGGGATGAATGGATTGGAGGATGGATGTATGGGTGGATAGATGTGTGGACCGATAGACGTATGGATGGGAGGATGTATGGATGGATGAACGTATCGATGGGTGGACGTATGGATGGATGGATGTCCGGATGGACGGATGCATGGATGTATGAATGTATGGATGGCTGGGTCTATGGTTGCATGGATTTATGGATGGGTGGATGAATGGATTTATGGATGGGTGTACGGATGGATGTATGTACGGACGTGTGTATAGATGTATGTATGGATGTCTGGATGTATGGATGCATGGATGCATGTATGTTTGGATGTACGAATGTAAGGATGTACGAATGTATGTATGTACGGATGTATGGATGAATGGATGTATAACTGTGTGGATGTATATATGGATGGATGTATCAGTGGATGGATGTATGGTTGGGTGTATGTATGGACGTTTGTATGGTTGTATGTATGGTTGTTTGTATGGTTGTATGGATGTATGGATGGATGTATGTATGGATGAATGGTTGGATGGAGGGATGGATGTATGGATGGATGTATGTATGGATGAATGGTTGGATGGAGGGATGGATGTATGGATGGATGTATGTATGGATGAATGGTTGGATGGAGGGATGGATGTATGGATGGATGTATGTATGGATGAATGGTTGGATGGAGGGATGGATGTATGGATGGATGTATGTATGGATGAATGGTTGGATGGAGGGATGGATGTATGGATGGATGTATGTATGGATGAATGGTTGGATGGAGGGATGGATGTATGGATGGATGTATGTATGGATGAATGGTTGGATGGAGGGATGGATGTATGGATGGATGTATGTATGGATGAATGGTTGGATGGAGGGATGGATGTATGGATGGATGTATGTATGGATGAATGGTTGGATGGAGGGATGGATGTATGGATGGATGTATGTATGGATGAATGGTTGGATGGAGGGATGGATGTATGGATGGATGTATGTATGGATGAATGGTTGGATGGAGGGATGGATGTATGGATGGATGTATGTATGGATGAATGGTTGGATGGAGGGATGGATGTATGGATGGATGTATGTATGGATGAATGGTTGGATGGAGGGATGGATGTATGGATGGATGTATGTATGGATGAATGGTTGGATGGAGGGATGGATGTATGGATGGATGTATGTATGGATGAATGGTTGGATGGAGGGATGGATGTATGGATGGATGTATGTATGGATGAATGGTTGGATGGAGGGATGGATGTATGGATGGATGTATGTATGGATGAATGGTTGGATGGAGGGATGGATGTATGGATGGATGTATGTATGGATGAATGGTTGGATGGAGGGATGGATGTATGGATGGATGTATGTATGGATGAATGGTTGGATGGAGGGATGGATGTATGGATGGATGTATGTATGGATGAATGGTTGGATGGAGGGATGGATGTATGGATGGATGTATGTATGGATGAATGGTTGGATGGAGGGATGGATGTATGGATGGATGTATGTATGGATGAATGGTTGGATGGAGGGATGGATGTATGGATGGATGTATGTATGGATGAATGGTTGGATGGAGGGATGGATGTATGGATGGATGTATGTATGGATGAATGGTTGGATGGAGGGATGGATGTATGGATGGATGTATGTATGGATGAATGGTTGGATGGAGGGATGGATGTATGGATGGATGTATGTATGGATGAATGGTTGGATGGAGGGATGGATGTATGGATGGATGTATGTATGGATGAATGGTTGGATGGAGGGATGGATGTATGGATGGATGTATGTATGGATGAATGGTTGGATGGAGGGATGGATGTATGGATGGATGTATGTATGGATGAATGGTTGGATGGAGGGATGGATGTATGGATGGATGTATGTATGGATGAATGGTTGGATGGAGGGATGGATGTATGGATGGATGTATGTATGGATGAATGGTTGGATGGAGGGATGGATGTATGGATGGATGTATGTATGGATGAATGGTTGGATGGAGGGATGGATGTATGGATGGATGTATGTATGGATGAATGGTTGGATGGAGGGATGGATGTATGGATGGATTGAGGAATGGATGAACGTATGTTCGGATGTATCGATGTACGGATGTACGGATGTATGTATGAATGGATGTACTGATGGATGGATGAATCGAATGATGGACGTACGAATGGATGCATTACGGATGTATGGATGTGGGGATGTATGGATGAATGTATGTATC
>NW_016911285.1:0-549 GCF_001483705.2 Eufriesea mexicana | reverse complement strand
CTTTCCCGCCTAAATAATGAGAAAAGATGCTATTGGTGTGCTATAGCCATTTCACTGCTATAGGATCTGTTTGGAAAGTTCGTTCTTACTGTCATTTTCGACTGATATCTTGTTGAACTACGCTTCTTGCATAAATAAGGGTTAAATATACTATTGGCTTGCTATAGCCATGGTAATACTTTAGAATCTGGCTGGAAAATTCAATTTTATTTACATTATATACTGACTACTATCGTGGAGACCTAACTTTCTTGCACATAGAAGGAGGAAAGGTTCTACTGGCGTGCTATAGACATTGCACTGCTATAGAATCTGGATGGAAATCTCATTTTTCTTGTCATTTTCGACTGATATCGTGGTGAACTAACTTTCTTGCATATATAAGTCAGAAATATCCTATTGGCGTGCTATAGCCACCGCAATGCTATAGAACCTGGCTGGAAAATTCAATTTTATTGACATTTTCGACTAATTTCGTGGTGAGCAGACTTTCTTGCATAATTAAGGAAGAAATATCATATTGGCGTGCTATAGCCAATGCAGTGCTAT
>NW_016911284.1:5858-6909 GCF_001483705.2 Eufriesea mexicana | reverse complement strand
TTTAATTTTCCAGCATGATTCTATAGCATTGCAATGGCTATAGCACGCCAATAGAATCTTTCCACCTTATCTATTCAAGAAAGTTTGCTCACCACGATATCATTTGAAACTGTCATTAAAATTGAATTTTCCATGCAGATGCTATAGCATTGCAATGGCTACAGGACGCCAATAGAACCTTTCCTCCTTAACTATGCAACGAAGCTAGCTCACCACGATATTAATCGAAAATGTCAATAAAATTATATTTTCCAGCCAGATTCTGTAGCATTGCAATGGAAATAGCACGACAACAGATTCTTTCCTACTTATTTACGCAAGAAAGTTACCTCACTACGATATTATACGAGAATGTCAATGAAATTGAATTTTCCAGCCAGTTTCTATAGCACTGCAACAGGTATAGCGCGCAAATAGAATCTATCCTCCTTATTTATGCAAAAAAGTTATCTCACCACGATAATAGAAGAAAATACCACTAAAAGTGGTTTTTCCATACTGATTATATGTCATTGCACTGGCTGTAGCACGCCAATAGAATCTTTAATCCATATTTATGCAAGAATGTTATCTCACCCCGATATTAGCCGAAACTGTCTATATAATTATATTTTCCATCCAGATACTATAGCACTGCAATGGATATAGCACGCCAACGGAATTGTTCCTCCTTATTGATGCAAGAAAGTTAGCTCACGACGATATTGGGAGAAAATGTTAATAAAATTGGATTTTCCAGCCAGATTCTAGAGCATTGCAATGGCTATAGGACGCCAACAGTTTCTTTCTTCCATATTTAGGCAAGAAAGATAGCTCGCCCAGATATTTGAAGAAAATATTGATAAAATTTGATTTTTCAGCCAGATTATATGTCATTGCAATGGCTGTTGCACGCCAATAGAATCTTTCCTCCTTATTTATGCAAGAATGTTAGGTCACCCCGATATTAGTCGAACTTGTAACTATAATTATGATTTCCAGCCAGATTCTGTTGCACTGCTGCGGCTATAGCACGCCAATGGAATTTTTCCTTCTTATTTACGCAAGAAAG
>NW_016911284.1:2944-5350 GCF_001483705.2 Eufriesea mexicana | reverse complement strand
ATCTCACCACGATAATAGAAGAAAATACCACTAATAGTGGTTTTTCCATACTGATTATATGTCATTGCACTGGCTGTAGCACGCCAATAGAATCTTTAATCCATATTTATGCAAGAATGTTATCTCACCCCGATATTAGCCGAAACTGTCTATATAATTATATTTTCCATCCAGATACTATAGCACTGCAATGGATATAGCACGCCAACGGAATTGTTCCTCCTTATTGATGCAAGAAAGTTAGCTCACGACGATATTGGGAGAAAATGTTAATAAAATTGGATTTTCCAGCCAGATTCTAGAGCATTGCAATGGCTATAGGACGCCAACAGTTTCTTTCTTCCATATTTAGGCAAGAAAGATAGCTCGCCCAGATATTTGAAGAAAATATTGATAAAATTTGATTTTTCAGCCAGATTATATGTCATTGCAATGGCTGTAGCACGCCAATAGAATCTTTCCTCCTTATTTATGCAAGAATGTTAGGTCACCCCGATATTAGTCGAACTTGTAACTATAATTATGATTTCCAGCCAGATTCTGTTGCACTGCTGCGGCTATAGCACGCCAATGGAATTTTTCCTTCTTATTTACGCAAGAAAGATAGCTCATCACGACAATAGACGTGTATGCGAATAAAATTGAAATTTCCAGACAGGTTCTATAGCATTGCAATGGCTATAGCACATCAACATAATCTTTCCTCCTTATTTATGCAAAAAAGTGAGCTCACCCCGATATTAGACGACAATGTCAATAAAATTGAAACTTCCAGCCAGATTCTATAGCATTGTAATGGCTATAGCACGCCAATAGTATCTTTCCGCCTTACATATGCAAGAAAGTTACCTCACCACGATATCATTCGAATATGTCAATAAAATTGGATTTTCCAGCCAGATTCTATTGCGCTACAATGGCCATAGCACGCCAAAAGCATCTTTCCTCCTTATTTATGTAAGGAGGTTAGCTCACCGCGATATTAGCCGAAAATGTCAATAAAATTGGATTTTCCATCCAGATTATATGTCATTGCGATGGGTATAGCACGCAAATAGAATCTTTCCTGCTTGTTTATGCAAGAAAGTTAGCTCACGCCGATATTAGTCGAAACTGTCTATATAATTATATTTTCCAGCCAGATACTATAACACTGCAACGGCTATAGCACGCCAACGGAGTATTTCCCCCTTATTTATGCAAGAAAGTTAGCTCACCACGATATTGGTAGAAAATATCAATGAAATTTAATTTTCCACCATCATTCTGTAGCATTGCAATGGCTATAGCACGCCAATAGAACGTTTGCTCCTTATTTATGCAAGAAACTTAGCTCACCCCGATATTAGAAGACAATGTCAATAAAATTGAACCTTCCAGCCAGATTCTGTGGCATTGCAGTGGCTATAGCACGCCAATAGTATCTTTCCTACTTAAATATGCAAGAAAGTTACCTCACCACGATATCATTCGAAAATGTCAATAAAATTGGATTTTCCAGCCAGATTCTATTGCGCTACTATGGCCATAGCTCGCCAAAAGCATCTTGCCTCCTTATTTATGCAAACAGGTTAGCTCACCGCGATATTAGTCAAAAATGTCAATAAAATTAAACTTTCCAGACAGATTCTGCAGCATTGCAATGGAAATAGCGCGACAATAGAATCTTTCCTACTTATTTAAGGAAGAAAGTTTCCTCACCAGGATATTATTCGAGAATGTCAATAAAATTGAATTCTCCAGCCAGTTTCTGTAACACTGCAACGGGTACAGCGCGCAAATAGAATCTTTCCTCCTTATTTATGCAAGAAAGTTAGCTCGCCCCGATATTAGTCGAACTTGTCAATATAATTATTTTTCCGGGCAGATTCTGATGCACTGCAGAGGCTATAGCACGCCAATGGATTTTTCCGCCGTATTTACGCAAGAAAGTTAGCTCATCACGACAATAGACGTAGATGTGAATAAAATTGATATTTCCAGACAGATTCTTTAGCATTGCAATGGCTATAGCACGCCAATAGAATCTTTCCTCCTTATTTATGCAAGAAAGTTAGCTCACCACGACAATAGTCGTATATGTGAATAAAATTGTAATTTCCAGACAGATTCCATAGCATTGCAATGGCTATAGTACGCCAATAGAATTTCTCCTCCATGTTTATGCAAAAAAGGTATCTCACCAAGATATTAGTCGAAAATTACAATAAAATTTAATTTTCCAGCATGATTCTATAGCATTGCAATGGCTATAGCACGCCAATAGAATCTTTCCTCCTTATTTATGAAAGAAAGCTAGCTCACCACGATATTAGTGGAAAATGTCAATAAAATTGAACTTTCCATGCAGATTCTATGCTATTGCAATGGCTATAGCACGCCAATAGCATCTTTCCTCCTTATTTA
>NW_016911284.1:0-2351 GCF_001483705.2 Eufriesea mexicana | reverse complement strand
AGCAAGAAAGTTACCTCACTACGATATTATACGAGAATGTCATTAAAATTGAATTTTCCAGCCAGTTTCTATAGCACTGCAACGGGTATAGCACGCCAATTGAATCTTTCCTCCTTATTTATGCAAGGCAGTTAGCTCAACACGATATTATTCGAAAATGTCAATAAAATTGAATTTTCCATGCAGATTCTATGGCAACGCAATGGCTGTGGCGCGCAAATAGAATCTTTCCTCCTTATTTATGCAAGAAAGATTGCTCACCACGATATTATTTGAAAATGTCAATAAAATTGAATTTTCCATGCAGATTCTATATCATTGCGATGGCTACTGCACGCCATTAGAATCACTCCTCCTTATCTATGCAACGAAGTTAGCTCACCACGATATTAGACGAAAATGTCAATAAAATTATGTTTTCCAGCCTGATTCTGTGGCATTGCAATGGAAATAGCACGGCAATAGAATCTTTCGTTCTTATTTAAGCAAGAGAGTTACCTCACTACGATATTATACGAGAATGACAATAAATTTGAATTTTCCAGCCAGTTTCTATAGCACTGCAAATTGTGGCATTGCAATGGAAATAGCACGGCAATAGAATCTTTCGTTCTTATTTAAGCAAGAGAGTTACATCACCCCGATATTATAAGAGAATGACAATAAATTTGAATTTTCCAGCCAGTTTCTATAGCACTGCAACGGGTATAGAGCGCAAATAGAATCATTGTCCTTATTTGTGCAAGAAAGTTAGCTCATCACGACAATAGTCGTATATGTGAATAAAACTGTAATTTCCAGACAGATTCCATTGCATTTCAATGGCTATAGTACGCCAAAATGATTTCTTTCTTTCGTTCTTATTTAAGCAAGAGAGTTACATCACCCCGATATTATAAGAGAATGACAATAAATTTGAATTTTCCAGCCAGTTTCTATAGCACTGCAACGGGTATAGAGCGCAAATAGAATCATTGTCCTTATTTGTGCAAGAAAGTTAGCTCACCCCGATAATAGTCGAACTTGTCAATATAATTATTTTTCCCGACAGATTCTGATGCACTGCAGGTGCTATAGCACGCCAATGGAATGTTTCCGCCTTATTTACGCAAGAAAGTTAGCTCATCACGACAATAGTCGTATATGTGAATAAAATTGTAATTTCCAGACAGATTCCATTGCATTTCAATGGCTACAGTACGCCAAACTGATTTCTCCTCCTTGTTTTTGCCAAAAAGGTATCTCACCACGATATTAGTGGAAAATATCAATAAAATTGGATTTTCCATGCAGATTCAATGGCATTGCAATGGCGATAGCACGCCAATACAATCTTTCCTCCTTATTTATGCAAAAAAGTTAGCTCACCCCGATATTAGACGACAAGGTCAATAAAAATGTATCTTCCAGCCAGATTCTATAGCATTGCAACGGCTATAGCACGACAATAGAATCTTTCCTCCTTATTTATGCGGGAAAGTTAGCTCACCCCGATATTAGCCGAACATGTCAATATAATTATTTTTCCGGGCAGATTCTGATGCACTGCAGAGGCTATAGCACGCCAATGGACTTTTCCGCCTTATTTACGCAAGAAAGTTAGCTCATCACGACAATAGATGTAGATGTGAATAAAATTGATATTTCCAGACAGATTCTATAGCATTGCAATGGCTATAGCACCCCAATAGTATCTATCCTCCTTATTTATGCAAGAAAGTTAGCTCACCACGACAATAGTCGTATATGTGAATAAAATTGTAATTTCCAGTTTAGCATTGCAATGGCTATAGCACGCCAATAGTATCTTTCCTCCTTATTTATGCAAGAAAGTTAGCTCACCACGACAATAGTCGTATATGTGAATAAAATTGTAATTTCCAGACAGATTCCATAGCATTGCAATGGCTATAGTACGTCAATAGAATTTCTCCTCCATGTTTATGCAAAAAAGGTATCTCACCAAGATATTAGTCGAAAATGACAAAAAAATTTAATTTTCCAGCATGATTCTATAGCATTGCAATGGCTATAGCACGCCAATAGAATCTTTCCTCCTTATTTATGAAAGAAAGCTAGCTCACCACGATATTAGTGGAAAATGTCAATAAATAATTGAATTTTCCATGCAGATTCTATGCTATTGCAACGGCTATAGCACGCCCATAGGATCTTTCCTCCTTATTTATGCAAGAAAGTTTGCTCACCACAATATTTTTTGAAAATATGAATAAATTTGAATTTTCCATTCAGAATCAATAGCATTGCGATGGCTATTGCACGCCAATAGACCCTTTCCTCCTTATCTATGCAACGAAGTAAGCTCACAACGTTATTAGCCGAAAACGTCA
>NW_016911283.1:0-4192 GCF_001483705.2 Eufriesea mexicana | reverse complement strand
AGGTTATGTTAGTCTGGGTTAGGGTAGGATAGCCTTGTCTTTTCATGTAAACGTTGCCATTCTAAGGTCTTCTGCGCTCTACGCTCTTCTAACGTGCCCAGCTTGGCTCTTGGGATGCCAGCAACCGTGGTCGCGGCACGTCAGGTTTTGTCAAGTTACTCTGGGTTAGGTAACGTTAGGTTACGTTTGGTCGGGTTAGATTTTACCTTTATGCTATGCACTGCAATTCGGTGGATCTCCGCGGTCTACTATGCTCTAGTATGTTCTACTTGCATCTGGGATGACAGCATTATTTGTCTCGTCAAGCAAGTTTGAGTTATATTACGTTCGGTTATGTCTCGTTTGGTTAGGTTAGGTCATGATAGCATTGCCTTTTATGCTATACACTGCTGCTCCTTGGATTTCAGCGATCTACATTGCTCACACATCGTGCCACTACCGCTATTTCTAGTTTCCCTGCAATCGAGTATTGTATAGTAGACCTATGGCGAGCGGAGTAATACACGGGATAGCAGTGTAGAGCACAAAAGTCAAGGTTATCCTTCCATAACCAAACGTGACATAACCAATCTTAGACTAACTCAATCTAACGCGCCGCGGCCACGATTTCTAGCCTCCAGTGTGCAAAGCGGAGAATATTAGATCTCAGTAGATCTCAGAAACCCTCCGAATAGCATTGTATAGCACAAAAGTGAAAGCCATCCTTCCCAACATCACCAAACATAACGTAACCAAACGTGATCTGACCCGTCCTACAGTGCCGACACCACAATTACTGCCCTCCCCGCAGGCCAGCAGAACATTATAGAGGTGAGCAGAGCGCAGAAATACATACAGTCGCAGTGCATAGCACAATAGTCGAGGCAACCATATCCTAGAATTACCATAATTAACATAACCGAACGTAGCTTAACTGAACCTATCGTGCCGAGACCACTACTGGTGGCCTCCACAGAGCCAAGCAGAACACACTACTGCACAGCGGAGCAGAGAAATCCATCGACCAACAGTTCATACCACGAAAGGCGAAGATATCCATGCCTAACCGAGACCAACGTAACATAACCAAACGTAGCATACCTCTACTTATCGTGCCGAGATCACTATTTCTGGCCCCGCCATAGACGTGCAGAGTATAGTAAAGTAATGTGAAGCGCACAAGTTCACAGGACAGCAGTGCATAGCACAAAAATCGATGCTATTCTAACCTAACCTATCCAAACCTAACTTAACTGAACGTAGTCTAACTCAAACTTATGTGGCGAGACCACTATTACTGTCCCCCAGCGCGGAGCAGAGCATACTATAATAACGTAGAGCGTAGAAGTCCGCCGGATGGCAGTGTATAGCACAAAAGTGATCTTTATCGTATACTAACCTGTCCAAGCTTAATGCAACCAAACGTACCTAACCTAACACAACGTGTCTGGACCACTATTTCTGGCCTCCAAGGAGACAAGCTGAATATCCTAGAGCACAGTAGAGCGCAGTGATACACCGCATTGCAGTGTATGTCACAAAAGTGGAAGACATCATAAACTAACCTGTCCTTACCTCAAATAACCGAACGTAGCATAATTCAACATCAGGTGCCGAGACTACAATTGCAGGCCTCCCAAGAGACAAGCAGAGCATATTAGAGCAATGTGTAGCGCAGAAATCCACCGTATAGCGGTGTATAGTACGGAACTCAATGCTATCCTATCCTAACCTATCCAAACGCAACATAACCATGCGCAATAGATCTCAACCTACCGTGCCGGGAGCACTATTACTGGCCTCCCCAGAGCCGAGTATAACATACTGTAACCCAGTATAGCACGGTAATCCACCGAAAATCAGTGTATACTTCGTAAGTCGCGGATATCCAAACCTAACCGAGACTAACATAACCTACCCAAACTTAGCCTAACTAAACCTAACGTGGCGAGACCACTATTACTGGCCTTACTAACATAGCCTACCCAAACTTAGCCTAACTAAACCTAACGTGGCGAGACCACTATTACTGGCCGCTCCATAGGCAAGCAGAGTATAGTAGGTCATTGTACAGATCAGAAATCCATTGAATAGTAGTGTGTGGCACAAAAGCCAAAGCTACTCTATCCTAACCGAACCAAACGTAACACTGCCAAACGTGGCCTAACTCAACATAAAATGCCGAAACTACTATTGCTGGCACCCCAGTGGCAACCAGAGCATATTAGAGCGATGTAGAGCTCCGAAATCCACCGAACAGCAGTGTATAGCGTAAAGGACAAAGATATCTTGTCCTAACCAAGCCAAACGTAACATAAGCGAACGTAACACAACCCAACGTACCGCGAAGTGAACACAATTTCTGGTCCCCCAGAGCAAGGCAGAGAATATTCGATTACAGTTGAGCGCAGCGGTCCACCGAAGAGCAGTGTATAGCACATAAGTCAAAGCTATCCTTTCCTAAACTAACCAAACTTATCACAACCAACCATAGCCTAACCCAAACTAACGTGTCCAGATCACTATTACTGAATTCTCCAAGGAAAAGCAGAACATATTATGGGACAGTAGAGCGCAGAACTACGCCGGACAGCAATGTACAGCGCAAAAGTTAAGGCCATCGTTTCCTAGTCTAGCAAATCGTAACACAACCAAACGTAACATATCTCGAAATAACGTGCCGCGACCACAATTGCTGTCCTCCCCAGAGGCAAGCAGAGCATATTACAGCGGAGTAGAGCTCAAAAGTCCACCGAAGAACAATCAATAGCAGGGAGGACAAAGTGAATCCAAACTAATGTAACCAAACGGAACGCAGCTTATCCCAACATAATGTGCCGCGACCACCATCCCTGGCGTCCCTAGACAAGCAGACCCTGATAGAACGCAGTTGAGCACACAAGTCCATACAATATCAGTGTTGAGCACATATGTCAGAGCTACCCCAACCAAACCCAACGCAACCTAACATAACCAAACGTAATCGAACTAAACATAACATGCCGCGATCAGTATTGCTGGCCGCCACAGAGCCAAGCAGAGCATAATAGAGGAGCATCGGGCTCAGAAATCCGTATAATCGGAGCGTCCAGAAGAAGAGTCCAAGTCAACCAAACCATACAAGAGCTAACATAGCCGAATCAAAGGTATCCTGCTTCGGCATAAGGTGCCGAGACAATTATTGCTGGCCTCCCCGTCGCCAACCAGTGCATATTAGAGCAGAACAGAGCACTGACGTCCATAGAATGTCATTGCATCTCACGAAAGTCAAAGGTATCTCAACCTAACCCAAACAAACCAAACCTAACCAAACGTAACGTATCTCAAACTAACGTGCCCAGACCACTACTGCTAGCAACCACAGAGCAAGGCAGAATATACTAGAGCTCAGTGGAGCACTGAAATCCGCCGCACTGAAGTGTAAAGCGCAAAGGTCGAGGACACCCTAGCCCAACCGGACAAAGCCTAACCTATGCAAACGTAGGCTAACTACGCCTATCGTTCCGGGGCCTCTACCGCTGGCATCCATAGAACCAAGCAGAACATATTGGAGCACAATAAAGAGCAGAAATTCAACGAGCAGCAGTGTATAGCAGAAAAGTGGAAGCCATCTTAACCGAATATAACCTAACGTAACCTAACGTATCGTTACGTAACTGAACCTATCGTGCCGTGACTAGTATAGCTGGCCTCCGCAGAGCGAAGCAAAACATAATAGAGGTGAGTAGAGTGCAGAAGTCCATGGAATCGCAGTGTAAAGAAGAAAAGCCGAAGCTATCCGAACCTAACCAGTGCTAACATAACCTGACCTAGCGTATCATCCCAACCTATCGTGCCGGGATCACTATTACTGGATACACAGAGACAAGCAGAGCACAATAGATCACTCTAGAGCGTAGAAATCTACCGAATAGCATCATATAATTCAAAAGTCAAAGCCACTCCTATCAAACGTAGGCTAACCTAACCCATCAAAACGTAACCAAACTCAACCTATCGCGCCATGACTGCTATTTCTGGTCCCCCAGAGACGCGCAGAGTGCAGCAGAGCAATGTAGTGCGCAGAAATCCACCGTACAGCCGTGTATTGCACAAAAGTCAGCGCTACCCTGTCCTAACCTAATTAAACGTAACATAACCAAACGCAAAATAACTCATACTTACCTACCGAGATCAGTACTGCTGGCCTCGCCGGAGCCAAGCAGGGTATACT
>NW_016911282.1:0-534 GCF_001483705.2 Eufriesea mexicana | reverse complement strand
TTGCTTAGGTTAGGCTAGGTTTGTTCAGGGTGCCCCTGAGTTTTGCGCTATACAATGCAATACCGCTGACTTCTACACTCTACTGTGCTCAAACGTGCTCTGCGTTGCTCTGGCGTGGCCATGAATAATGGTGTCTGTACTTCAGTTATTACGCATGGTAAGGGTGGGTTTGTCTGGGTTAAGTAATTATAACTCTGACTTTTCTGCTGTACACAGCTATACGGAGAATTTGTACCGACTACGTAGCTCTACTATACTCTGCTTGCCTCAGCGGAGACCAGCAGTAGCTGTCTCGGCTCGTTAGGCTTAAATATGCTACGTTTGATTAGGCCACGTTAGGTAAGATTGGATTAGGACGTCTTTGACTTTTGTGCAATACACTGCTCTCTGGTGACTGTCTGCGCTCTACTGTGCTCTTGTATATTCTGCTAGGATCTGTGCAGGCCAGCAATAGTGGCCTCAGCTCTCAAGGTTCGGATAGGGCAGCTTTAACCTTTGTGATATGCACTGCACTTCGGTGGATTCCTGCGCTCT
>NW_016911281.1:0-613 GCF_001483705.2 Eufriesea mexicana | reverse complement strand
AAATTCATACTTCGGAACATCCGTCCATCCATACCTCCATCCACCCATACATCCATCTATCCATACAACCATTCATCCATTCATCCATCCATCCATATGTCCATCTTTCCATACATCCATCCACAGATACATCCAACCATCCATACATCCACCCATCCTTACATCAATCGAACCATACATCCATCCGTCCATTCAAGCACTCTTCCATAAACCCATCGATCCATACATCTATACTTCAATACATCCATCCATCCATTCACTCATACATCCACACATCCATAAATCCATCCATCCATACATCCTTACAACCATACATACATCCATACATATATCCATACATACATCTATACATCGATCCATACGTCCATCCATCCCTACATCCATACAACCATACATCCATCCGTCCATCCATAAATCAATACATCCGTACATCCGTACATTCGTACATCCATACATCCACAAATCCATCCACCATACCACCATCCATCCATACATGCTTCATTCCATACACCAATACATATATACATCCATACATACATACATCCAGATCTCCATCCATACATACATCCACCAATCCATACCTCAATCCATTCATACATCCGTTCATCCGTAC
>NW_016911280.1:143369-146664 GCF_001483705.2 Eufriesea mexicana | reverse complement strand
GGTTAGGTTAGGCTAGGCCTGGCTAGGGTAAGGCAACCTTGACTTTTGTGCTGCACACTGCCATATGGTGGCTCTCTGTGCTATACTGTGCCCTAGTATATTCTGCTGGCTCTGGGGATGCCAGCATTAGTGGCCTCGGCACGTAAGGCTAGGTTATGCTACGTTTGGTTGTATTGGGTTTGGATATGTTTGGATATGATAGGTTTGGCCTTTGTGCTGTACGCTGCTATTTTTTGTGTTTCTGCGCACTACGTTGCTCTATAATACTCTGCTCGACACTGGGGAGGCCGGTAACTGTGGTCTCCGCTCGTTAGTTTGTGTTAGGCTACGTTCGGCTACGTTAAATTAGCGTGGCTTAGGTTTGGATAGATTTGACTTTCGTGGTATAGAATGTTGTTCGGCGAATTTCTGCCCTCTACTGTGCTCTGGTATGTTTTGCTTCGTTCTTCGGAGGCCAGGAATAGTGGTATCGCCACGTAAGTTTGAGATAGGAAGCGTTCGGCTATGCTACGCTTGGTAAGGTTAGGGTAGTGAAGCTTTGAATTTTGTGCTATACACAGCTGTTCGGTGTGTTCCTGCGCTATACATTGCTTTACTATGCTCTGGTCGACTCTTGGGAGACCAGCAGTAGCGGTCGTGGCACGATAGTCTGAGTTAGGTTATGCGTGGTTAGGCTACGACAGGCTTCGTTTAGTTAGAATGGCGTTGAGATTTGAGTTATACACTGCTATTCGGAGTTCCCTGCGCTCCGCTGTTCTCTTGTATGTTCTTCTTGGCTCTGGGGAGGCCTGCAACAGGGTTGGTGTCAATCCAGGTTGGGTTACGCTACGTTTGCTTATGTTTCGCTTGGTTAGGTTGGGAGAGGATAGCTTTGAATTTTTTTTATATACTCTGCCATGCGGTGGATTTCTTCGCTCCGCAGTGCTCTACTGTACTCTACTCGAACCTGGAGAACCCGGTAATTGTGGTCGCAGCACGTTATTCTGAGTTACGTTACTTCTGGCTATGCTGCGGTTTGCTAGGCTACGAAGCGATGGCTTTAACTTTTGTTCTATACACTTCTTTTCGGTGTATTTCTGCGCTCTACTGTGCTCTAATATGCTCTGCTTGCATCCACGAAGGCCATCAATAGCGGCCGCCGTACGTTATATTGATTTATGTTACGTTTGGGTAGGTTAGGTTATGCCAAGTTAGGTTAGGGTATCCTTGCCTTCTATGTTATACACTACAACTTGGTGGATTTCTGTACTGTACATTGCTCTATTGTACTCTGCTCGACTCTGGGTAGGCGAGAAATTGTGGCCGCGGCGCATTACGATGTGGCAGGCACGTTTGGTTTTGTCATGCTAGCATGGGTTGGGCCTGGATATATATGTCTTATGTGCCATACACTGCGATTCTATGGGCTTCTGCGCCCTGCTGTCCTCTAGTAAGTTCTGCTCGACCCTGCGGATGCAAGCAATAGTTGCAGGGATACGATAGATTGAGTTATGTTGCGTTTGGTTATATTAAGGTTGGATATATTAGGATAGTGTAGTTTCGACTTTTGAGCTATACGCTGCTATTCGGTGGACTTCTGCGCTCCAGTGTGCTATGTTACGTTCTGCTTGGCCCTGGTATGTCCAGTAATAGTACTCCCGGCACGTCAGTTCGAGTTAGGATACGTTTCGTTGTGTTAGGTTATGAAGGCTTGGTTAGGACTTCTTTGGCTTTCGTGCTATGCACTGATATTCGGAGGATTGCCGCGCTCTACATTACTCTACTATACACCGTTCGACTATGTGGAGGCGAGCAATAGATATCGTGGCACGTTAGGTTAAGTTAGGTATGTTTGCTTAGGTTAGAGGTTTGGGTTTGTTTTGTTAGGTTACCCTTGACTATCCTACCATACACTGCTTTTCGGTGGATTTCAGTTATCCACTGTGCTCTGCTGCACTCTGCTTTTCTCAGCGGAGGCTGGGAGCAGTGGTCGGGGCAGGTGAATTTGAGATATGCTACGTTCGGCTAGGTTAGGTTAGGTCAGGTTAGGACAGGGTGTCTTCGCCTTTGTGCTATATACTACTATTCGGTGGATTTCCGCGCTCTACGTTCCTCTACTATATTCTGCTCTACTCTGGGGACGCTAACAATAGTGGCCCTGACACGTTAGGTTGAATTATGTTGCGATCGCTTATGTCAGGTTATACTATATATGGTCTGCACAGTTTTGACCTTCGTGCTGTACACTGTTGTTCGGTGGATTTCTGCTATCTACTGTGCTCTACTACATTCTGCTCGGCTCTGGGGAGGCCAGGAGCTGCGGTCGCGGCACGTTATTATGAGTATCGGTCCGTTTGGTTATGTTAGGTTTGGCAATGTTATGTTCGGATATCTTCGACTTTGGTGCTATTCGCTGCAACGAGGTGGATTTCTGAGCACTTCTGTGCTGTAATATACTATGCTCAACTCTGTGGAGGCCCTCAATATATGTCTCGCCATGTAAGGTTAAGTTAGGCTATGTTTGGATATGTTACGTTTGGCTTGGTTTGGAGAGGCAACTTTGACTTCTGTGCTTTACACTCACATTCCTGGATAGGTTAGGAAGGGTATGGTTAGGATATGTTTGGCTTTTGTGCCATACACTGATATTCTGTGGGTGTCTGCGCTCTACTGTGCTCTAACATGCGCTGCTTGGCGATAGGGGGCCAGTAACAGTGGTGGCGGCACGTTTGGCTGAGTTACGTTACCCTTGGTTCGGCTATTGTAGGCTAAGTTCGATTAGGATGGCTTTGACGCTTGTGCTATACACTGCTATGCGATAGATTTCTACGCTTTAATGTGCTCTAGTATATTCTACTTGGCTACGGGGAGACCAGCAATAGTGTTCTCGACAAGTTAGTCTGAGAAAAATTGCGTTTGGTTATGTCGCGTTTGGTTAGGTGAGGATAGGATAGCTTAGGCTTTTGTGCCAGGCACTGCTATTCGGTGGATTTCTACGACATACGTAGCTCTACTATACTCTGCTCGACTCTGGGGATGCCAATAATAGTGGTCTCATCGCGTTATGCTGTGTTGTCTGCGTTTGGCTACGTTACGTTAGTTTGAATTAGCCCCGGATTGATGCGACTTTCGCGGTATACAATAATATACGGTGGACTCCTAAGCTCTCCTGTCTCTACTATGTTCTGCTTGGCCGTGGGGAGCACAGCAATAGTGGTCGCGGCACGTTATGTTCAGTTATTCTACGCTTGCATGGGATAAGTTAGGCCTGGTTAGGTCAGGGCATCTTTGAATTTTGCGCTGTACACCGCTATTT
>NW_016911280.1:142334-143248 GCF_001483705.2 Eufriesea mexicana | reverse complement strand
CGGGAGGCCAGCAATAGAGGTTGCGGCGCTTTCTGTTCAGATGTGCTACGTTCGGTTACAGTAGTTTAGGGCTGGTTAGGTTAGGATGCCTTCGACTTCTGTGCGATACACGGCGGAGTGGTGGACTACTGCGATCTACTGTATTCTAGTATACTCTGCTTGGCTCTGGGTAGGCTAGCAAGAGTGGTCGTGGAACGTTATGTTGAGATAAGTTACGTTTGGCTACGTTAGGGTAGGCTATGTCTGGTTAGGATCGCTTTGACTTTCGCGCTACAAACTGTTGTTCGGTGGATTCCTGCCCTCTACTGTGCTAGACTGAAACATGCTTGGCCATGTGGAGGCCAGCAATAGTGGCTGCGGCACGTTATGTTGCTTTTCCTTTATATGGTTGGGATACGTTACTTTGGGTTAGGTTTGTGTATCCTCGACTTTTCTGCCGTACACTGCGATTCTAATGATTTCTACGCACTACTCTCCTCTAATATGTACAGCCGGTCTCTGGGGAGGACAGAAATAGTGGTGGGGGCACGTTAGGTAGAGCTTGGTTACGTTTGGTAATGTTACGATTAGCTAGGTTAGGAAGAGATAGATGTGACATTTGCGCCACACAGCTATTCGGTGAATTTCTGCGCTCTACTGCTCTCCAACGTGCTACGCTTGGCTTTGGGGGGACAGCAATAGCGGTTTTGGCAAGCTACTTTGTCATAGGTTACGTGCCGTTAAGGCGCGGTTTGTTAAGTTCGGAAAGGACATTATTATTTATTATGTCACAGCTATGCAGCCACCGAGCTCCCGCTCATTGCTGCCTCTTGTCTCTTGCCGCGTTGCTGCGGCGTTTTCTGTTTTCTTATTTTTACTCTTTTAATAGCAGGACATTTCTTTGCATTTCATGCTTATATTTTTCTTAACCTTTG
>NW_016911280.1:140300-141770 GCF_001483705.2 Eufriesea mexicana | reverse complement strand
TCGCGTTATGCTGTGTTGTCTGCGTTTGGCTACGTTACGTTAGTTTGAATTAGCCCCGGATTGATGCGACTTTCGCGGTATACAATAATATACGGTGGACTCCTAAGCTCTCCTGTCTCTACTCTGTTCTGCTTGGCCGTGGGGAGCACAGCAATAGTGGTCGCGGCACGTTATGTTCAGTTATTCTACGCTTGCATGGGATAAGTTAGGCCTGGTTAGGTCAGGGCATCTTTGAATTTTGCGCTGTACACCGCTATTTGTAGGGTAGCTACGCTATACATTGATCTACTGTACTCTGCTCGACTCTGGGGATGTCAGTAATAGTGGTCTCGGGACGTTAGTTATAGATAGGCTTCGTTTGGTTAGGTTGCGTTAGACCGGGCTATGTTTGTATAGCTCTGACTTACCTGGTGTAGACCGCTTTCGGTGGATTTCTGCGCGCCACTGTGTTCAAGTATGTTCTGCATGTCACTGCGGTGAACAGCAACAGCGGTCTCCGCATGATAAGTTGAGTTACGTTGCGTCACGTTATGTTACGTTTGGTTGGTTAGGACAGGGTAGCTTAGACTTTTGTGCTTTACACTGCCCTTCGCTGGATTTCTGCGATCTACATTGCTCTACTGTTCTCTGCTCGATTCCTAATGGTGGCCGTGGCATGCTGCGTTGAGTTCAGCTACGATAGGTTATGTTATGTTAGTTTGGGTTAGGTATGTATATCTTTGTATTTTCTGCCGTACACTGCGATTCTAATGATTTCTACGCTCTACTCTCCTCTAATATGTACAGCCTGTCTCTGGGGAGGACAGAAATAGTGGTGGGGGCACGTTAGGTAGAGCTTGGTTACGTTTGGTAATGTTACGATTAGCTAGGTTAGGAAGAGATAGATGTGACATTTGCGCCACACAGCTATTCGGTGAATTTCTGCGCTCTACTGCTCTCCAACGTGCTACGCTTGGCTTTGGGGGGACAGCAATAGCGGTTTTGGCAAGCTACTTTGTCATAGGTTACGTGCCGTTAAGGCGCGGTTTGTTAAGTTCGGAAAGGACATTATTATTTATTATGTTACAGCTATGCAGCCACCGAGCTCCCGCTCATTGCTGCCTCTTTTCTCTTGCCGCGTTGCTGCGGCGTTTTCTGTTTTCTTATTTTTACTCTTTTAATAGCAGGACATTTCTTTGCATTTCATGCTTATATTTTTCTTAACCTTTGATGTTACTTTTCTTCTCTCTTCAAACATTCTATGTGTATATTCGCAAAATTTTTTATACTCCTCCTCCGTTTCAATGAGCAGATTCTTGCTTTCCTCATTTCTCCTTAGCGTTCCGTATCGGAAGGCTTCATATAATGGGCAATGGAACAGCATGTGTTCCACTGTCTCCGTTATTTGCTCACAGTGTGGGCAATGTTTCGTTTCCGATGCTCCCCTTTCAAAAAGCGAGCCATTTATGGGTCCATACCCTGTAATTATAT
>NW_016911280.1:137097-138980 GCF_001483705.2 Eufriesea mexicana | reverse complement strand
CCTGCCCTCTACTGTGCTAGACTGAAACATGCTTGGCCATGTGGAGGCCAGCAATAGTGGCTGCGGCACGTTATGTTGCTTTTCCTTTATATGGTTGGGATACGTTACTTTGGGTTAGGTTTGTGTATCCTCGACTTTTCTGCCGTACACTGCGATTCTAATGATTTCTACGCACTACTCTCCTCTAATATGTACAGCCGGTCTCTGGGGAGGACAGAAATAGTGGTGGGGGCACGTTAGGTAGAGCTTGGTTACGTTTGGTAATGTTACGATTAGCTAGGTTAGGAAGAGATAGATGTGACATTTGCGCCACACAGCTATTCGGTGAATTTCTGCGCTCTACTGCTCTCCAACGTGCTACGCTTGGCTTTGGGGGGACAGCAATAGCGGTTTTGGCAAGCTACTTTGTCATAGGTTACGTGCCGTTAAGGCGCGGTTTGTTAAGTTCGGAAAGGACATTATTATTTATTATGTCACAGCTATGCAGCCACCGAGCTCCCGCTCATTGCTGCCTCTTGTCTCTTGCCGCGTTGCTGCGGCGTTTTCTGTTTTCTTATTTTTACTCTTTTAATAGCAGGACATTTCTTTGCATTTCATGCTTATATTTTTCTTAACCTTTGGGTCACTTAGCCGTCGCTGTTACCCGGCGTTTCCGTCCCTGCCACGAGGAGGCGGACCCTCTACTTCCCTTGATGTTACTTTTCTTCTCTCTTCAAACATTCTATGTGTATATTCGCAAAATTTTTTATACTCCTCCTCCGTTTCAATGAGCAGATTCTTGCTTTCCTCATTGCTCCTTAGCGTTCCGTATCGGAAGGCTTCATATAATGGGCAATGGAACAGCATGTGTTCCACTGTCTCCATTATTTGCTCACAGTGTGGGCAATGTTTCGTTTCCGATGCTCCCCTTTCAAAAAGCGAGCCATTTATGGGTCCACACCCTGTAATTATATGGGTGTTTTCTCTTTTTAGGAAAAACCAGCTCCTTTCGCTCCTATAGTTGACGTTTGGTATAAATTCAAATGTCTTTCTCCCATGCTCGTCTGCAGACCATCGGTCTTGCCACTCCTGCTGGATGGCAGAGTTTATCTTCACCTTCTCTTTCTTTATTATTTCTTTATCCGGTAATAATTGATCATTAGCTGGAGCAAATTCATAGGTTTTCCACTTTACAGCGATGTTTTTTCGCACTTTGCTCATAATGCCCCTTTTGACGATCTCCAGGTCTAGCGGTGCATATCCGCTTATTACCTGCAGAGCAGCCGTAGATGTTGTACGGCATGCTCGAGTTATTAGTAGCAGTATCGCTCTTTGGGCAGCAATAAGCTGCCGCTTTGTATGCGCATAGTGTACCCTGTCATACCAGGCCATAGACCCATACACCATTATAGGCAGGAATACAGACCTATACATTATGGCAAGTGTCGTCGTCTTCACTCCCCATTCCTCGCTTGTAACGCTTCTCAGCTTTAAGATGAACTTCACCACCTTGTCTCTTAGGTATTTAGCGTGCATGGCAAAGTTCATTTGCCTATCTATCATTACTCCAAGATACTTTATATTTTCTTGGAACTTAACACTCCTTCCTTGGGCTTTGATGGTAGGTGCCCTCTCCTTTCCTAACCTCCCTTTTAGGAGGAGACCTTTTGTCTTCTCGACCGATATCTTTAACCTATGCGTGTTGCACCATTGCGCTAACACCATAGCTGCCCTCTTTCCGGTTTCTTCAATTTCTCTCCTGGAGCTTGCCTTAATAACTATCGCCAGGTCATCGGCATATGCGATGACCTCCAGGTCTCTTTCATCAAATTCGTCTGTGAAGGAGTGCAATAGCACATCCATGCACCAGTTCCATGCCTGAGGGCCCATTATGGAACCCTGCG
>NW_016911280.1:97495-136902 GCF_001483705.2 Eufriesea mexicana | reverse complement strand
AGGACTTTCATCTTTGTCTCCTTCCAGATGCCCGGGAAGTCTGAGTTCCTGAGACAATTATTAAAGAGTCTTAGGAGAGGATTTAGATCCCACTCCACCATTCGCTTTAGAATTTCGTTTTTGATCCAATCATTTCCTGGAGCCTTATTATTCTTACTCTTTTTAACAGCAGCTAGTATCTCGCCAGGTGATATCGGCTCCTTTATATTGCTATTTTTATACCTAGCTATTTGTCTTCTTATTTCTCCATGTACCTCTGACTCAGAGTCAGACTCTGAAGCCTTTGGCACTGCCTTTTCGAGTATTGCCTTCATGGTGTCTCTCCATGAAAGCGTAACGTCCCCATTTGCTGACGTTAGCGAGAAGACCGGCTCCTCAGCATTTAATCTCCCCCGAACGATTTTGTATACAATACCCCATGGGTTATTGTTTCCTTCTTCGCTTACAAAAACCTGCCAGCAGCTCCTCTTGCTGGATCTTGTCATTGAGACAAACTTATTTCTCTCAACTCTGTACTTTTCCTTGAAGCTGGACATATTGTCCAAGCTCAACTTTCTAGCTCTTGCGAGCTCTTTCTTCGATTGGTTCATTTTATTACGCTGTGCAGCTAGCTCCTTATTCCAACATGGAACCTTCAACTTGCCCTTTCTACATCTCGGTATCGCGATGTTACAGGCAGTCTGCAACATCGCGGTAAATTTCTTTACTGCTGTCTCTGGTAGACTGCTTTCAAGGCCTTTTATAAACTGGTCTGTTTGTTCTATGCTCAACAGGGTCAGCAACCTGTCCCAGTCAGCGCGCTTAATATTGTAGCCACCAAGCCTTTTCCCTGGGACACACTCGTATCTCCCCCACTCGAGTGTTGCTGTGATTAGCGCGTGGTCACTTACCACGCTGTCCGGCGACACCACCCATTCTCTGCAGATTCCAAGCAGGTTGGGTGTGACCAGCGTTACGTCTATATTCGTTTCGCCGCTTGGGCTGAAGAAAGTGGCCGGTTGGTCGGGCCGATTCAATACATGGAGGTTATTCGCGCACAAAAATTCCTCCAGCGCTATTCCTCGTCCATCTATTCTATTTGAGAACCAAGTTCTCGAGTGCGCATTCGCATCCATTGTAATCATAATTTTCTTTCCTCGGAGTATACCCAGGATCTCCTCCGTTTTCCTAAGGAATGGCTCCAGTTCCAGGCTGAACTGACAGTAGATGTTAATTACATACAGCTCTTCCTTTCCCTTCCTTACTTGGAAGGCCATGACATGCGCTGAGCTTACACTCTTTAGGTAAAATATCTCCAGCTCTTGGTTTACTATTATTGCCGCAACCCAAGGCGTCTCCACCTCAGGTTGCAATACTCGGCAATTGGACGTATAGCCTTTGACACACCCTCTGTAACAGTATGGCTCCTGCAGGCAGAGTATGTCCACCGGGTTGGTGGTCATCCTGGCCACCAGCGCTGATGCCGCCGCAGCGGACCTTTGCGCGTTTATTTGGCCTATTTTTAGTCCCAGCATACTTTGGATTTATAGAACTCGACGTTTTTGATGTACACAGGGCAGCTCTTACTGCCGGCTGCGTGGCCCACATCTTTTCTCCTTGCCCTCGTGCAGCACACACATTTTGGTTGGTTGCTACACTCACTTTTCAGGTGCTCGCTACTGCCGCACACTTCACAGAGCTGTTCCGGGAGCTTACACACTTTTGCGATGTGTCCGTAACCATGGCACCTATAACACCTCGTAACATTAATATACTCCCTTATTCTATAGCTCCTCCACATCATGAACACTCTTCCTTTTTCCATAAGCTGTCTATATTGCATTCCGGGTAGTTCCACGATCCAGTTCAAGGAATTCTGTCTGGATTTAAAACAATGCCGGAAACGTACTTTATCCGCTAGGTCTTTTTGTTCTTCCTCAGTGCAGAAGTTCTTGCTAAGGAACTCCGCCTTGATATCTTCTACCTTGTGATCTTTTTCGACGTCGTATATAACGATCGTCGGGTTGATCTTCCTTGGATCTTCCACTTTTAATTTCTGATCCAGCAGTCTCTTGATGAGGTCAACATCTTTTTTAGCGTCGACCTCAACGATGAGTCCCCTGTTCCTCATCTGTTTGATGCTTTGGATCTTAAGCACTGATCTGCTAGCAGAAAGCTCCGTCTTCATACTAGCTTTGAGCTCATCGTTAGTCCTTTTATCGCTATCTTTTAGAAGTCTAACGAGGACAGTTTCGCCACTTTCACGCTTCCTTAAAGGCATGCGTGTCTTATCTAGCCCCACCTGAGGCCCGCCCTGCACTGCGGCAGCGGCTACTCGTGCGTAAGAGGGTCCAGCTGCTTTCTCCCTGTATGCACATTCGCCATGGATGGCCTTAATTTTCTCGATCTCTATGACTTGTCTTTGTAGTATAGCCTCTAGTTTCGCCCACTTCGACAAGATGAACTTGGCCGTAGCCTTGTTAACCTTGCTTGCTTCATTGAAAAGGAACGCCTCCAACTCGTCCCTTTCCTGTTTAATCTCGCTCAAGGCGCTTTCTTCACGTGGCGCCTCCACTGCCTCCATTTCCTTCTTGGGCACTTTATCCCTTTTCTTGGCAGCTGGCTTCCCCTTTACAGAGGAAGCGGAGCGTGCCCTGTTAACACTGCTGTTAGTGCTGCTACAGCTACTGCTACTACCAGTATCGCTATCTCCTCCGCCTTGGAACGCCTCCTTCTCAATTCTTTTCACTATTTTTAGAGTTTGTTTTTTGGTTTTTAAATTCGAATCCATAATTGGTCCCACGAGTATGGTGGAAAGGAATCGACCTGGGTAGAGCCACCTTTACCCAGGCAGGGCTAAATACCGCCGGGAGAACGCCAGGTATCCCTGGGTTAGCCGCTAACTGGCTAGTGCTCCCACCCGCCACGCCCCCGTGCATTTGGTGACGGGGTCGTACCCCGAGGCCGCGCTCTCCTTGCCTCGTGGATTCAGGGATTCTTTTACAGAGGTTATCATCCTGGCGGCCCGGCCGATTAAGGCCAGACCCCCGTTCCTGCGAGACATGACCACAGGCTTACGGTATGAGCGTGACTCGGGTACCTCGGGGTCGTTATTCCCGTACCGCTGCCGACCAAGGTCAACCGCAGCCCCAGAGGTGGTTCGGAAAGGACAGCTAGAACTTTTGTCCTATAAACTGTTATTCGGTGGACGTCTGAGCTCTACTGTGCTCTAATATATTCTTCTCGTCCCTGGGGCGGCCAGCATTAATGTTTGTGCTACGCTGGGTTATGTTGCGTTCGCTTTGGTTATGTTAGGATAAGTCTGGTCAAGATGGCCTTGACTCTTGTGTTATACACTGCAATTCTGTACATTCCTGCGCTTTACCGAGGTCTAGTATATTCTGCTTGGCCATGCCTGGGCCAGCTGTACTGGTCCCTGTACGTTAGTCTGAGTTACTTTGCGTATGGCTATGTCACGTTTGGTTAGGTTAGGAGAGGATAGTTTCGACTTTTGTGCTATACACTGCTATTTGGGGGATTTCCGCGCTCCACGTTGTTCCACTATGCTCTGCTCGACTCTCGGGCAGCCAGCAATAGTGTTGGCCCCACTTCAGGCTGAGATATATTACATATATTACGTTTGCTTTCGATAGGGTACGTTGTGTTTGGTTAGTATAGCTTTGACTTTGGTGCTACGCACTGCTGTACTATGCACTTCTGCGATCCTCTGTTCGATAGCGCACTCCGCTTGTCTCTGTGGACGCCGGGAATAGTGCCATTGGCACGTCAGATTGAGTTATTTTTCGTTTGGCAAGGCTAGGTTTGGTTAGGCTTGGTTAGGATATCGTTGACCTTTGCGCCTTACACTGCTATTCAGACGATTCTTGCGATCTACGTTGCTCTGCTATACTCTGCTCAGCTCTCGTGGGGCCGTCAATAGCGGTCGTTCAACGCGAGTATGTGTTACGTTACGCCTGCTTATGTTACGTTGTGGTACGTTAGGAGCGGGTAGCCGTGACTTTTGCCCCATACACCGTTATTCGGTAGACTTCTGCCCTCTGCTGCGACCTGGTGTTCCCTGCTTTGCTCTGGGAACGCCACAAATAGCGGAAGCGGCGCGTTAAGTTGGGTTAGCTTACGTTTGGTTAGGTTAGGCTTGATTCGGGTAGGTTGGGATATCTTACACTTTCGTACCATAAACTGCCATCATATGGACCTCTGCGCTCTACTCTCCTGCATTATGCCCTGCTTGACGATGTGGTGGCCAGCAATAGTGGAACAGGCACATTAGATTGGGATCGGTATCATTCGGTTGTGTTAGGTTAGGCCAGGTTAGGTTGTGATATATTTTACTTCCCAGCTTTACACTTCAATGCGGAGGAGAGCTGGAGTCCACTGTGCTTTAGTGTATTCTGCTCGTCCCTGGGGAGACCAGTAATAGAAGTCACAGCCCGCTTGTTTCAATTAGGCTACGTTTGCTTGTGCTACGTTAGCTTGGGTTAGGTTTGGGTAGATTCGACTTTGGTGGTTTACACTGTTATTCGATGGATTTCTACGCTCTACTGCGCTCTAGTATGTTCTGCATGGCTCCACGGCAGTTAGCAATAGGTGTCGCGGCACGTTACGTTCAGTTATTCTACGCTTGGATAGGATTGGTTAGGCATTGTTAGGTTAGGGTATCTTTGACTTTTGTGCTATACATTGATATTTGGTGGCTTTCTACGCCCTACTCTGCTGTACAATACTCTGATTGACTTCGTCGCGGCCAGCAATAGATGTCAAGGCACGATAGGTTTTGTTAGGCTGCGTTTGGTAATGTTACGATTGGTTAGGTTAGGAGAGGATACCTTTGACTTTCGTACTATACACCGCTATTCGGAGGACTTCTACGCTCTACATTCCACGACTGCTCTCTGATGGACACTGGAATAGCCTGTATTTGTATACTCCGCACATTAGTTTGAGAAAGTCTACGTGTCGTTAGGTTATTCTAGTCTGGGTTATTCCTGGATTTCTTTGACTTTTGTGCCACACACTGCAATCCGGAGGATTACTGCGCTCGGCTGTACCCTTGTATATTCTGCTTGCCTCTGTAGGGGCCAGCAAGTGTGTTCTCGACACGTTCGACTGAGGTATGACACGTTTGGTTGGGCTATGATAGTTAGGGTTAGGTTCAGATAGCTTTGACTTTCTTGGTATAGACTTCTATGCGGTTGATTTATGGGAACATAAATAGGATAGGATACTTCGGCTCTTGTACTATACACTGCTATTCGTTGGACTTCTGCCCTCTACATAGCTCTACTATTTGCTGCACGACTCTGGGGAGGCGAGCAATAGCGATCGTGGCACGTCCGGTTGAACTAGGTTACGTCTGCCTATGTTAGTTTGTGGTTATCCTCGGCCGGGTTAACTTAGACTTTCGAGTTGTTCACAGTTATTCGGTGGATTTGTGCGTTCTAATGCGCTCTTCTATATTCTGCTTTGCACTGGGAATATCAGCAATATCTTTCTCGGCAGGTTAGTTTGAGCTACATTTCCTTCTGTTAGCTTAGGTTAGGTTAAGTTCGGTAAGGATGTCACTGACTTTCGTGCTCTACATTGGTGTCCTGTTGATCGCAGCGTTCAGCTGTGCTCTACTATGTCCTCCTTGTCCCTGGGGTGGCCACCAACAGTGGCCGCTGCACGTTATGCTAAGGTATGCTATGATTGGTTACGCTACGCAAGCTTGTGTTAGGTTTGGTTTGATATGACTTTTGTATCGTACACTGCGATTCTACATATCTCTGCGCTCTTCTTTCCTCTACTATGATATGTTCGACTCTGGGGAGGCCAGCAATAGCGGTAACGGTTCGCTAGGTTGAATTATGTTACGTTTGGTTATGTGAAGATTGGATAATCTGGGATAGGATAGCTTTGACTTTTGTTCTGTACACCACTATTCGATGGATTCCTGCGCTCTACGTTGCTCTACAGTACTCCGCTCCAATCTGGGGATGCGAGCAATAACGGTAGCGAAACGTTAGCTTGAGTTAGGTTACGTTTGGTTATGATAGGCTGGAAACCTTTGGCTAGGATGGCCTTTACTTTCGTGCTGTACACAGATTTTCGGTTGTTATCAGTGATCTACACTGCTCTACTATATTCTACTTGGCTCCGGGTTTGCCAGAAGCAGCGGTCGCGGAAAGTTCTGTTGAGGTATGCTACGCTTGGTTAGGTTAGGTTAGGTCACATTAGGTCCGGATATCTTCGACTCCTGTGCTGTTTACAGCAACGCGGTGGATTCCTGTTCAATACTGTGCTCTGGTACAGCCAACTCGTCTCTGTGGGACCAGCAATAGTAGCCTCGTCCTGTTAGGTGAATTAGGTTACGTTTGGAAATGTTGCGTTAGGATTCGATGAGACAATCTACACTGACTTTTGTGCTTTGCATGGCTCTTAAGTGGGTTTCTGTGATCTACTGTGCTCTACTACATTCTGCTTGGCTCTGGGGAGGCCAGGAACGTTGTTCGCGGCACACTACCTAGAGATTCGCTACGTATGGGTAGGTTAGTTATGGCCACGTTGTGTCAGGTTGTGTTTGACTTTTGCGCTCTACCCTGCAATGCAATGGATTTCTGCGCTATGCTTTGCCTTTGTATATTCTGCTTGTCCCTGTGGAGGCCAGCATTAGTGGTCTCGTCATGTTAGGTTCAGTTAGGTTACGTTTAGGTATGCTACGTTTGGCTAGTTTGGATAGGCTACATTAACTTTTGTACTATAGACTGCTATTCGGTACGCTGTACTTTGCTACAATATGTTCTGCTTGGCCCTGGGGTGGCCAGCAATAGTAGTCTCGGCAAGTTAGGTGCAGTTACGTTACGTTTCACTAAGTTAAGTTGGGAAGGTTCGGTAAGGCTTTCTTTGGCTCTTGTCCTATACAATGCTACTCGTTGGATGTCTGCGCTCCACGTTGCTCTACCATACTCCGCGCGACCCTGGGGATCGAGCAGTGCTGGTCGTGGATCGTTTATTTGGGTTAGGTACCACTCGGATTGATTAGGTTGTGTTAAATTTGGCTATGATGGCTTCGATTTTGGTACTATACACAATTAGGTGGCGGACTCCTGTGATCTACTGTGCTCTACTATATTGTCCTCGGCCTTGGGGTGCTTGCAGCAGTGGTCGCGGCACCTTATGTAGATTTATGCTACGTTTGGTTAGGTTAGGTTTGGTCAGGTTGGACTATGGTATTTCCACTTCAGTGCTATACGCTTCTATGAGGTGGATCACTGGGCTCTACTTTGCTCCAGTATATCCTGCTTGGCTCCGGGATGGCGAGCAAATGTGGTCTTGGCGCGTTAGGTGGAACTAGGTTACGTTTGGTTAGATTAGGTTTGGCCGTGTTCTCTCAGGGTATCTTTGACCTTCCCGCTATAAACAGTTCTTCTGTCCATTCCTGCACTCCACTGTACTCTACTCTGATCTCTAGACGCTGGGGAGGCCAGCAATTGTAGTCAGAGAGCGTAACGTTGAGTTTGGATACGATATATTTGGTTATGCTGGTTTGGATTAGGTGTGGATAACCTTGACCTTCCTGCTGTACGCTGAGATTCTATGGATTCCTGCGCCTTAACTTCCTCTAATACTCCCTGCTTCGTTCTGGGGATGCCAGCAATAGTGGTGGCGGCACGTTAGGTTGAGATTGGCTGCGCTTTGCTATGTTATGTTAGTCTGGGATAGGTTTGTGTAGTTCTTTCTTTCGTATTATACATTGCTGTTCGGTGGACCACTGCTCTCTGCGCAGCTCTACTATACTGTGCTCGACACTCAGGGGGCCAGAAATAGTGTTCGTGGCACGTTAGGATGAGTTAGGTTACGTTTGGTTATTCTAGATTATGCTACGTTTGCATAGGATCGCTCCGACTTTCGTGCTATACACTGCTGCTAGGAGGATCTCTGCACTCTTCATTGCTCTACAATACTCTGCTCGACTCTGGGGAGACCAGCAACAGCGGTCTTTGCACGTTACGTTGAGTTTGGCTACGTTATGTTGGGTTACGTTGGTTTGGGTTAGGTTTGGATATCGTTGACTTTTCTGCTGTACACTGCGATTCTATGGATTTCGGCGCCCTACTCTCGTCTAATATGTTCTGCCAGGCTCTGGGGAGGTCAGCAATATTGGTGGCGGCACGTTAGGTTGTGCTTGGCTATGTATGGTGGTGTTAGGATTTGTGAGGTTACTACAGGTTACATCTGACTTTTGCGCTACACACTCCCAATCGGTGGGTTTCTGCACTCAACGGTGCTGTAATATGTCCTGCTTTGCACTGGTGTGGCCAGAAATCGTAGCCGCAGCGCGTTGAGTTATGATACGTTTGACTAGGTTACGTTAGCACAGGTTTGGTTTGGGCGTCATTGACCTTTCTGCTACGTACTGCCACTCTATTGACATCTGCGCTTCACTCTCCTCTAAGACGTCCTGCTTGGCGATGGGAGACCAGCAGCAGTGGCCTAGGCACGTTAGGTTGTGTTAGGTTATGCTCGGTTGTGTTACGTTTGGTTAGATTAGGATAGGGTAACTTCGACTATTGCGCTATACACTACTATTCGGCGGATTCCTGTGCTCAAATATGCTCTAATATTCTTCGCTTGACGGTGGGGAGGACAGCAATGGCGTTCTCGGCACGTTACTCTGAGAGAGGCTGCGTTCGGCTATGTTGCGTTTGGTTAGGTTAGGATAGGGTTATTTAGACCTTTGTGCCCTACCCAGCTCCTCGGTGGATTAATGTGCTGTAAATTGCTCTACTATGCCCAGCTCTACTCTCGAAATGAGAGCAATGGCACGTTGCTCATGGCACGTTGAGTAGTGATATGATACGCTTGGTTAGGTTAGGTTAGGATATGTTTGGTTAGGGTAGCTCCGGCTTTCGTGTAATGTACAGCTATTCGGTGGATTCCTGCCCTCCAGTGTGCGCTATTCTAATCTGCTAGACCCTGGAGAAGCCTGGAATGGTGCTCACGACACGTTAGGTTGGGTTAAGCTACGTTTGGTTAGGTTATGCTTGTCTGGGTTAGGTTTGGATAGCATAGTGTTTCGTGTTGTGCACTGTTATTCGGTGGAATACTGCACTCATCTGCTCTCAACTATGCTCTGCTGGAGTCTGTGGTGTCAGCAGTATTGGCCGCGGCACGTTACTTTGTGTTATGTTACGTCTTGTTATGTTACTATCTGTTAGGTGAGGAAAGGATGGCTTTAACTTTTGTGCGGTACGCCGTTATTCCGTTGACTTCTACAATTTGCATTGCTCTACTGTACTCAGTTCGACTGCTGGGAGGCCAGTAATAGTTGTCTTGGCGCGTCAGGTTGTGTTTGTCTACGTTATGTTTGGGTACGTTAGTCTGGGTAAGGTTAGGATAGCATTGACTTTCGTGGTAAAACCTGTTGTACGTTGTATTTCTGCGCTCTACTGTGCTGGAATGTATTCTGCTTGGCTCTGGGGAGGCCAGAAGTAGTGACCTCGGCACGCTATGTTTAGTTAGGTTACGCTCCGCTTCGCTAGGTTTGATAGGTTTGGTAAGGATAGAATTGACCTTTGCGTTATACACGAATATTCGTTGGATTTCTGAACCCTGCTGCGTTGTGATATGTTCTGCGTTACTCTGGAGTGGGCAGCAACAGATTTCACGTATAGTTAGGTTTAGTTAACCACGATTGGATAGGTTGTGTTTGGTCAGTTTAGATCACGATACCTCTGCTTTTGTGATAGGCGCTCCTATTTCTTGGCATTCTAAGCTCCACGTTGCTCTGATATACTTTGGTTGACTCTGGGAAGGCCAGTAATATCGGTCTCAGCACGTTGGGTGGAGCTATGCTACGTTTGACTAGGTTATGTTAGTTCGGATTAGGTTTGCATTGCTTTGGCGCTCGTGGTTTAGGATGCTGTTCGACGGACTCCTGCGCTCTGCTGTGCTCTAGTGTGCTCTGCTGTGTTCTATTATGTTCTGCTTGGCTCTGGGGAGACCAGCAACAGCGGTTTCGGCACATTCGGTTGAGATGGAAAACGTTTGGTTTTGTTACGTTTGGTTAGGTTAGGTTAGGATTGCTTTGACTTTTCTGTTGTATATCGCTATTTGGTGGATTTCGGCGCTCTACATTGCTCTAATGTGCCCTGCTTGTCTCTGAGGGGGCCAACAATATTATTCTCGGCACGTTACGTTTTGTTACGTTACGCTTGACTCGGCTAGGTTAGGTTAGGTTAGGTTAGGGTAGCATTGGCCTTTGTGTTACACACAGCAATGCTGTAGGTTACTGCGCTCTGCTGTGCTCTGGTGTATTCTGCTTGTCTCTGGGAAGGATAGCAGTAGTTATTGCGGCACTCCTGGTTTAGCTCGGTTACGTACGCTAGTCTTACGATTGGTTAGGTTAAGATAGGGTACCTTTGACTTTTGTGCTGCATACTGCTTTTCGGTGGATTCTTCGCCCTACCCTGCTCTAATATGCATTGCTGTGCCCTCGAGTGGCGAGAAATGGTGGCCGCGGTAAGTTTGACTGAGTTGGGTTACGTCTGTATATTCGAGGTTAACATGGGTACAGTTTGGATAGCTTTGATTTTCCTGCTGTGCACTGAGATTCTATGCATTTCTGCGCCCTTCTCTCCTCCAATATGCTCCGCGTGGCCCAGGGGACGCCAGCAAAAGTGGTCTCGGCGCGTCAGCTTTAATTAGATTACGTGTGGTTATGCTTCGTTTAGTTAGGTTAGGGCGGGATAGCTTTGGCTTTTGTGCCATACACTGCAATTCGATAGATTTCTGCACTCTACTGCCCTTTAATGTGTTCTGCTTGTCTTTGGGGAGGACAGCAGTACTGGTCGCGACGTGTTAGTTTGAGTTATATTATGTTCGGTTAGGCTAGGTTAGGCAGCGTTTGGTCAGGGTAGCTTTGACTTTTGTGCCACACACTGCTATTCTATGGAGTTCGGCGCGCTTCTGTGCGCTGTCACTCTCTGCTTGCCTCTGTGGGCGCCATGAATAGTATTCTCGGCGCGTTAGGTTGAGTTATGTTACGCTTGGTTAGGTCAGATATTGCTACGTTTGGCTAGGTTGTCTTCACCTTTTGCGCTTTACACTACTCTCCGGACGATTTGGGCGTCCGTCGTTGCTCTCATATAGCCTGCTTGTCTCTCGTCAGCCTAGTAATAGTGATCTCGGCACGTTAGCTTGAGCTACGCTACGTTTCGGTAGGTAATGTTAGCCTGTGTTAGGTTTCAATAGCTATGGCTTACGTGGCGTACAGCGACGTTCGGTGGATTTCTGCGGTCCACTGCGCTCTAATACGATCTGCTAGGCTCCGGGGAGCTAAGTAATAATGGTCTCGGCAAGTTAGGTTCAATTAGGCAACGTCCGGTTATGTCATGTTTGGTGACGCTAGGATAGAGAAGCTTCGACTAGTGTGCTGTGCATTTCTGCGATCTACTCTCCTCTAAAGTGTTCTGCTTGGGTCTGGGGAGGGCAGCAATAGGGGTCTCGGCACGCTCGGCTGAGCTATGTTGCGCGTGGATATGTTACGTTTGATTACGTTAGGATATGGTAGCTTCGACTATTGTGCTTCGCACTGAGATTCTATGGATCTCTGCGCCCTACTCTCCTCTAGTATGTTCTGCTTCGTTCTAGGATGGCCATCAATAGCGGTGGCGGCACGTTAGGTAGAGTTTTGTTACGTTTTGTTAAGTTAGGATAGGATAACTATGATTTTTGTGCTGTACACGGCAATTTGGTGGACCTCCGCCCTCTACGTTGCTCTACTATACTCTACTTGACTCTGGCAATGCGAGCAATAGTGGTCGCGGCACGTTGGGCTTTGTAAGTCTGCGTTTGATAATGCCACAATTGCTCAAGGTAGGAACTTGTAGTTTTGACTTTTGTGCTATACACCGCCATTCGGTTGATTCCTACACAACACATTGCCCAGCTATACTTTGTTCGACTCTATGGAGGCCAGTAATATTTGTCTGGGCGCGTCAAGTTGCAGTAGGTTACGTTCGGTTAGGGTGCGTTGGTTTGGGTGAGGTTTGGATTGCTTTGACTTTCGTGGGGTTAACAGTTGTTCGGTCTACTTCTGCGCTCTGCTGTGCCCTAGTACGTTCTGCTTTGCTCTGGGGAGGCCAGAAATAGTGGTCCAGGCACGTTAGGCTCAGGTAGATGACGTTGGGCTATGTTACGTTTGGTAAGGTTAGTATAAGGTAGCTTTGACTTTTACGCTATTCAGCGCTATTTGTTGGATTTCTGCGTTCTACTTGATCCAGTGCATTCTGCCTCGCTCTGTGGAGGCCAGCAGTGTTGGTCTCGGCAGGTTAACCTGAGATAGGTTGCGCTTGATTACGATACGTTTTGTTACGTTAGGAGTGGGTAACATAGACTTTTGCGCTATACACTGCTATTCGGTGGACTTCTGTGCTCCTCGATGCCCTACTACACTCTGCCCTGCACTGGGAATGCCTGCAATATCTGCCGTGGCACGATATGTTGAGTTAGGCAACGCTTCGTTAGGTTAGGTTAGGTTAGGTTCGGCTAGGATGGCTATGACTTTTGCGCTATACACGGCTATTCGTTGAACTTCTTCTATCTGCTTTGGTCTAGCATATTCTGCTTGTGTCTGTAGAGGCCAGCAATAGTGGTCTCGGCACGTTACGCTAAGTTAGGATACGTTCGAATGTACTACGTTTGGAAAGGGTAGGATTGGATAGCTTTGACTTTTGTGTTATACAATGCCATACCGTGGATTTCTGCGTTCTAATGAGCTCTATCATGCTCTGCATACCTTTGCGGTTTTCAGTAATGGCGGTCTCGGGTAGTTACGTTGAGATAGGTTTCGCTCCGTTAGGTTAGGTTGGGAGGGCTTGGGTAGGATTTCTTTTGCTCTTGGGCTGTACACTGCTATTCGATGGATTTCTGCGATCCACATTGCTCTATTATACTCTGACCGGCTCTGTGGAAGCGAGCAATAGTGTTCGTGGCACGTTAGCTAGTGTTAGGTTACGTTTGGGTGGCTTAGGTCAGTTTATGTCAGATTAGGTTATGGTATCTTCGACTTATCTGCTATAGACAGCATTGCGGAGGAACTCTGCGCTCTACTGTGAACTAGTATGTTCTGCTTGGCTCTGGGAATGCCAGCAATGGTGGTCTCGCCACGTTAACTTTAATTATGTTATGTTTTGTTATATTAGATTTGTCTCGTTAGGAGAGGTTGGCTGCGACTTTTGTGCTGTACACAGCGATGCGGTGGTTTTCTGCGCTCTACACTTCTTTAGCATATGTTGCTTGGCTCTGTGGATGCCAGCAACGGTGGTCTCGCCACGTTAAGTGGAATTAATTTACGCTTTATTATGTTAGGCTTGGTTGCATTAGGATAGGGTAGCTTTGACTTTTGTGACATACACTGCGATTCCGCGGATTTCTGCCCTCTACTTTCCACTCATATGCTATGCATGGCCGTGGGGAGGCGAGCAATTGTGGTCCTGGCATGTCAGGCTGAGTTAGGTTAAGTTCGGTTAAGTTACGGTAGGTTAAGTTTGGTAGGGATACCTTTGACTTTTGTACTGCACACTGTTGCTCCGTGGGTTTCTGCCATCTACTCTGCTCTACTGTATTCTGCTTGGCTCCGGGGTGGCAGGGAGAAGTATTCGCGGCACGCCATGTTGGGTTATGCTGCGTCTGGTTAGGCTAGATTAGGTCAGGATAGGTTAGCATATCTATGGCTTCTGTGCTATACACTGCTATTCGGGGAATTTCTGCGCTCTACGTTGCTCTACTATATTCTGCTTGACTCTGGAGATGACTGCAGCAGTGTTTGCTGCTTTATGTTCACTTATGCCATGTTTGGGTAGGCTAGGTTACGCCTGGTTAGGTTAGGCTCTCCTCGACTTTTGTAACATACACTGCTATTCGGTGGATTTCTGCGCCCTAATGGGCCATTATATTCTCTGCTTGTCTCTGGGGTGGCCAGTGATAGTGGTCTCGGCAGGTTAGGTTGTGCTAGGTTACGATTGGTGCTGTGAGGTTAGGCTACGTTTGGCCAGCATAGCTTCTACTTTCGTGCCATATACTATTATTCGGTGTATTCCTATGATCTACTGTGCTGTAGTGCATTCTCCTTGACCCTGTGCAGGCCAGCAGTAGTAGCCTCGTCATGTTAGGTTGAGCTATGGTAAGTTTGGTTGACATGGTTGGTATATGCTACTCTGTCTTCCGTGCTTAAAACGGGTTTTCGGCGGATTTTTGAGATATACTGTGCTCCACTACATTCGCGGGGCATCATGTTCAGCTATGCAACATTTTGGTTGATTTGGTTAGGTCAGGTTTGGTTAGAATATGCGGCTTTTTAGCTGTTCACAGCAATGTGATGGACTTCTGAGCACTACTGTGCTCTAGTACATTCTGCTTGCCTCTGTGGAGGCCTACAATAGTGGTGTCGTCATGTTAGGTGGATTTAGTCTACGTTTGTGTATGTTACGTTTGTCTAGGTTAGGATAGTCTACTCTGACCTTTGTGCTGTACACTGCTATTCGGTGGATTTCTGTGCTCTACTGTGCTGTGATATATACTGCGAGGCTATGGGGACGACAGGAGCTGTGGTCGCGGAACGTTACGTTCAGTTATGCTATGTTTAGTTAGGATTGGTTATGCCATGTTTGGTTAGTATGTCCTCGTTCCTTGCTCCATACACTGCTATTCGGTGGATTCCTGCGCTCTACATTGCTCTACTATACTCTACTCGTCTCTGGGGTGGTGAACATTACCGGGCGAGGCACGTTAGGTTGAGTAACGTCACGTTTGGTTAGGCTAGGTTCGGCTATGTTTGGTCAGGATAGCTTTGACTTTCGTGCTATACAATATTATTCGGTGGATTTCTGCGCTCTACTGTGCTGTAGCACATTCTGCTTGGCTCTGGCGAGCCCATCAATAGCGGTCTCGTCTCGGAAGGTTGTGTTATGTTACGTTTGGTCAGGATACGTTATGTCAACCTCGGTCACGTTATCTGTGACTCCTGTGCTCTTCTCTGCTATTCGGAGGACTTCTGGAATCGATTATGCTCTACCATATTCTGCTTGGCCCTGGGCAGGCCAGCATCAACCGCGTCACGTTATGTTGAGTTAGGCTACGTTCGATTAGTTTATATTAGGATATGTTTCGCAAGGATGGCTTGGACTTTCTTGCAGTACACTATCTTCCGGCGGTTTCCTGTGATCTACTGTGCTCTGCTGAATTCTGCCTGGCTCTGCGGAGCGCGGCAGCAGTGGTCGCGGCACGCTCCGTTGAGTCACTCTACGTTTGGTTAGGTTATGTTAGGATGTCTTCCACTTTTGTGCTGTTATCTGCAATGCGGAGGATTTTGCGAACTGCTGTGCTCTAGTGCACTCTCCTTGCATCTGTGGAGGACAGTTAAATGCTGTCGCGTCAGGTTAGGTTGAGTCAGGTTACGTTTGGTTATGCTACGTTTGGCTTGGTAGGAATAGGCTACTTCGCCTTTTGTGCTTCACACAGCCGTTCCTTGGGTTTCTGTAATCTAGTGTGCTCTACTGCACTCTGCTTGGCTCTGTGGAGGCTAGGAGCAGTATTCGCGGCATGTCATGTTGAGTTATGTTACGTTCGGTTAGGTTACGTTAAGTCGGGTTGGGTGAGGATATCTGCGGCCTTTGTGGTATTCATTGAAATGCGGCGGATTTCAGCGCTCTACCGTGCCCTTGTATGCTCTGATTGGCTCTATGAGGCCAGCAATATTATCCTCGTTACGTTATATTGAGTTACACCACGTTTGGATACGTTAGGTTAGGCCAATTTATGTCGTGCTATGTTTGACATTTGTGCTATACACCGCAATGCAGTGGATTTCTGATCTCTGTCGTACTCCAGTCTCTTCTTCATAGATACGGCAATTCCAGCAATATTTTTCTCGGCACGTTAGGTTGAGCCGAGCAACGTCCGGCATTGTTACGTTTAGTGTGGTTACAATACGATATGTTAGACTTTTGTGCTATACCCGGCTGTCCGCGGATTTCTGCGCTCTACCGTGATCTAATATCTGCTGCTCGTCTCTGGGGATGCCAGCATCAGTGGTCGCGGCAAGTTATGTTATGTTATGCAACGTATGGTTATGTAATGCTAGGCCAGCTATGGTTGGGTCATCCTCGACTTTTGCAACATACACTGTTGTTCGGTGGGATTCTGCGCTCTACATTGTACTACTCAACTCCGCTGAACTCTGGGGAGGCGTGCAATAGTGGCCGTGGCACGTTAGGTTGAGGTATGTTACGATTGGTTAGGTCAGGTTGGGCTATATTTGGTTAGGATAGTTTTGACTTTCGTGCTATACACAGTCACTCGGTTGACTTCTGGGATTTGCTGTGTTCTACTACTTCCTGTTGCGCGTTACATTGAGCTATACTACGTTTCAATAGGTTAAGCTAGGGCAGGTTTGTTTGCGATATCTACGGCTTTTGTGCGCTTCACTGCAATGCGGTGGATTTCTGCGCACTACTGTTGTCTAGCAGATTCTGCTTGTGTCTATGGGGACCGGCAATAGTGTTCTCGTTATGCAAGGTTTGGTTAGGCTACGTTTCTATATGTTACGTTTTGCTACGTTGGGATAGGCTACTTTGACCTTCGTGGAATGCACTCACTTTTCGTGATATTCTTCGCTTTTGTGTGCTCCAATATACTCTCATTGGCGCTGGGGTGGCCAGTAATAGTGGTCTCGGCACTTTGGGCTGCGTTAGGATACGCTTCATTAGGTTAGGTTTGGATTGTTAGGACAGGATATCTACGGTTTTTGTGCTATACATTGCAATGCGGTGGACACCTGCGCTCTGCTGTTCTGTAGTATAATCTGCTGGTCGCTGGGGTGGCCAGCAATTGTGTTCTCGGCACGTTAGGTTGAGCTATGCTGCCTTCGGTCATTTTGCTTTTGGGAGGTTAGGATATGGTAGTTTATACTTTTGTGCTATACACTTCTATCGGCGGATTTCTGCTCTCGACTGTGTTCTAATATTCTCTGTTTGCGTCCGTGGAGACCAGCAATAGTGGTCTCAGCACGTTAGGTTGAGGTGCGTTACGTCTGGCTTGGTTAGGTTCGGTCAGGATAGGTTACGTCATCTTCGACTTTTGTGCTATACACTGCAATGCGGTGGGTTTGTGCGCACAATATTGCTCCAGTATATACTGCTTTTCTGTGTGGAGGCCAGCAACAGTGGTCTCGTCGTGCTAGCTTGATTTGCGTTGCGTTTGGTTAAGGTACGTTTGGCTAGGTTATGGTAGGCTACTTTGTCTTTTTTGGTATGCGCCGCTATTAGGCGGGTTTCTTCGCTGTAATGTGCGCTAATATGATCTGGCTGAACTCACAGTGGACAGTGACAGCGGCCTCGACACATTAGGTTGAGTAAGGTTACGTTTCGTTAGGTTAGGTTAGGAAGGCACTGATAGGGTTTCTTTGACTTTTGTGCTATAAACTGCTATTCGGAGGATTTCTTCGTTGAACAATGCTCTCCTATGCTCTTCTTGACTCTAGGGAGGCGAGCAATGGTGGCCGTGGCACGTTAGTTGCGGTCAGGTTTCGTTTAGTTAGGCTAGGTTAGGTTAAGTTTGCACAAGAGAGCTTTGACTTTCGTTCTATTCACTGCCATCAGGTGGACGTCTGTAATCTACTGTGCTCTACTATATTCTGCTTGGCTACGGGGAGCCCAGGAGTAGTGGCCGAGGCACGTTATGTTGTGTTATGCTACGTTTGGTTACGTTAGGTTTGGCCACGTTTGGTTAGCATGGCTTCAACTTTTGCGCTATACACTGCATTTCGGAAGATTTCGGCATCCTGCATTGCTCTGCTGTACTCTGCTTAGCTCATGTAATGACAGCAATAGCGGTCGTGGCACGCCTGTTTGGGCTTCGTAACGTCCGCTTATTTTACTTTTGGTTATGTTAGGATAGGGCAGCGTTGTCTTTTGTGCTATGCACAGAAATGCCGCAGATTTCTGCGCTGTACTGTGCTCTGGTACATTCCTCTTGTCTCTCTGGAGACGAGCAATGCTGGCCTCGTCAATTTAGGCTTAGTTATGTTACGTTAGGACCTGTCAGGTTTGGCTTATTTAGGATATGCTCCATTGACTTTTGTGCTTTAGTCTGCTGTTCGGTGGACTCCTGTGATCTACTGTGCTCTGGCATACTCTGCCTTGCTCGGGTGAGGCCAGGAGCAGTGGTCGCGGCACGTCATGTTGGGTTATGCTGCGTTTGATTGGGTCAGATTATGTAAGGTTAGGACAGGATTTCTACGGCTTTTGTGCTATTCACAGCCGCGCGGTGGATTTCCGCGCACTACTGTGCCCTAGTATACTCTGCTTGTCTTTGCGGAGGTCAGCAATGTATATCTCGTCGCGTTGGCTGGGGTATGTTACTTCTGGTTATGTTACTTTTGGCTAGGTTAGGACACCCTACCTTGTCTTCAGCGCTATTCACTGATATTTGGAGGATTTCTGCACTCTATTCTGCTCTAATGAGCTCTGCCTGAATCTGGGGCCACCAATATTAGTCTCGCCACGTTATGTTGAGCAATCCTACGTTCGGTCAAGTTACGTTTGGTAAGGTTAGGATACCATAGTTTAGGCGTTTGTACTATACAACGCTATCCGTGTATTTCTGCGCTCTATCGAGTTCTATTATTTTCTACTTGGCTCTGGGGGACCAGCAATTGTGATCTTGGCACGTTAGGTTGTGTTAGGTTGCGTTTTGTTAGGTTAGGTTAGGTCAGGTTAGGCGAGGACACCTTCAACTTTTGTGCTATTCGCTGCAATGCCGCGGATCTCTGCGCGCTGCTGTGCCCCTGTACACTCTGCTTGTCTTTTTGTAGGACAGCAATCGTGGTCTCGGCACGTTAGGTCGAGTAAAGTTACGTTTCGTTAGGTTAGGTTAGGATTGCACTGCTAGGATTTCTTTGACCTTTGTCCTACATACGGCTATCGGTGGATTTCTGGGCGCTACATTGCTCTATTTTTATCTGCTCCACACTGAAGAGGCTAGCAATAGTGGTGTTGGCACGTCACTTTGAGTTATGTTACGTTTGGTTAGGTTAGGTTAGTATGAGTTTGGTTAGGGTAGCATTAACTTTGGTACCATACAACGCAATACTGGGAGTTCCTGTGGTCTACTGTGCTCTGCTGCACTCTGCTTGGCTCTGTGCAGGCCGGCAGATGTGGCCGCGGTACGCTCTGTTGTGTTACCCTACGTTTGGTTAGGTAAGGTTTGGTCAAGTTATGTTAGGGGTATCACCGACTTTTATAGCGTTCGCTGCATTGAGGAAGATTTGTGCGAACTACTGCGCTCTAGTTCACTCTACTTGTCACTTTCGAGGTTAGCAATAGCTTTCACGTCGTGCCTGGTTCAGATAGGTTGCGTTTGGATATGTAACGTTTGGGTAGTATGTTGTAGGCTACTATGACTTTTGTGCTGTACACAGCTATTCGGTGTATTTCTGAGATCTACATTGCTCTACTGTACTCTGCCGGTCTCTGGGGAGGCGTGCTGTAGTTGCAGTGTCACGTCAGGTTGAGATAGGTTACAATTGGTTATTTTAGGTTATATCCAGTTTGGTTAGAATGGCTTTGACTTTCGTGCCGAATACTGTTGTTCCTTGGATTTCTGCGCTCGGCTGCGTTCCACTATATTCTGCTTGGACCTGGGGAGGCCAGCAATATTAGACTCGTCGCGTTATGTTGATCTCCACTACGTTCGAATAGGTTAGCTTGGGGCAGGTTAGGTTAGGGAATATTCCACTTTTGTGCTATGTATTGCAATGCGGTGGATAGCTGCGCTCTGCTGAGCTCTAGTGTGTTCTTGGGTCTGGCGAGGGCAGCAATAGTGGTCTCGGCTCGTTAGGTTCAGATACGTTTCGTATGTTTATGTTACGCTTGGATAAGTTAGGACACTATAGCCCAGACTGTTGCGCTATAGGCTGTTATTCGGTGGATTTCTGCTCTCTACCCTGCTCTAATGCGTTCTGCTTCGCTCTGCGGTGTCCAGTAATAGCGGTCTCGGCACATTAGGTGTAGTTATGTTACGTTACGTTAGGTTAGGTTTGGAAGGTTTTGTTAGGATTTCTCTGTCTTTTGCCCTATACAATGCTATTTAGTGGACTTCTGCGCCCTACACTAGTCCACTACACGCAGCTTCACTACGGGGCAGTGAGCAATAGCGGTCTCAGCACGTTAGGTTGAGTTAGGCTACGTTTGGTTATGTACGATTGGTTATGTTAGGAGAGGATAGGCTTGACTTCAGAGCTACAGTCTGCTATTAGGTGGATTTCTGAACCCTACTCTCCTCTAATATGTTCTGCTTGGCTCTGGGGAGGCCAGCAATATTTGCCGCGGCACGATATGTTAAGTTAGGTTGCGTTGGATCATATTGTATTTGGAGATGTCAGGAGAGGACAGTATGGACTTTCGTGCTATACACTGCTATTCGGTCGACTTCTACGCCCTCCGGTGCGCTAATGTCCTATGCTCGTCTTTGGGGGCAGAGTAGTAGTAGCCTCGATTCGTTGTGTTGAATCAGGCTACGTTTGGCTACGCTACCATAGATTGTGTTAGGTTTGGATACAAACGACTTTCGTAGTACACACTGATATTCGGGGGACTTCTACACTCTACTGTGCTCTACCGTATTCTACTTGGTCATTGGGAGTCCAGAAATTGTGTTCGCGGCAGGTCATGTTGAGTTATGCCATGTTAGGTTAGGTTGCGTTGGTTTGGCTTAGGCATGCGATGCTTAGACTTCTACGATATGCACTGCGATTCTATGGATTTCTGCTGTCTACCATCTACTAATATGTTCTGCTTGGCTCCGGGGAAGCCAGCAAACGTGTCGCCGTACGACAGGTTGAGTTATGTAACGTTCGGTATGGTTTGGTTAGCTTAAACTTGGTGAGGATATCTTTGACCTTCGTGCTATAAAATGTTACTCGGTGTGTTTCTGTCATTTACTGTTCTCTACTGCATTCTCCAGGGCTATGTGTAGGCCAGGAGCAGTGGCCGCTGCACGTTATGTTGAGTTGTGCTACGTTTGGTTAGGTTAGGTCAGGTCAGATTATGTTAGGATATCTTCGACTTTTGTGCTGTTCACTGCAATTCGTTATATTTCTGCGCAATACTAACCTCCAGTGCGCTGTGCTTGCCTCTGTGGAAGTCAGCAACGGTAGTATCGGTACGTTAGGTTGAGACAGGCAACGTTTGAATAGTAAAGGCTACTTCTACTTTTGCGATGTTCACTGCTATTCGGAGGACTTCATCGCTCTAATGTGCACTAACATGCTCTGCTTTGCTCTGGGGAGGCTAGAAATGTTGGTCTCGTCACGTCATGCTTAGTTACATTACGTTTTGATAGGATAGATAAGGCCTGGTTAGTGTATGGCTGACCCTTGTGCTGAGCACAGCATTGCAGTGGATTTCTGCGCTCTGCTGTGCTTCAGTATATTCTACTCGTATCTGGGGAGGCCAGCAGTAGTGGTCACGGCACGTTAGGTTGTGTTATGCTGCGTTTGGGCATATTACGTCTGGTGAGGTTAGGATAGGATTGTCTAGACTTTTGCACTTTACACGGCTTTCCGCGGATATCTGCGCTCCACTGTGCTTTAGAATATTCTGTTTGGATATGGGGAGGCCCGCAGCGGTGGTCTCTGCACGATCGACTGTGTTATGTTACGATTGGTTAAGATAGGTTAGGCCGTGTTTAAACAGGGAGGCTTTGACTTTCGCGCTGTAGCCAGTCATTCGGTGGTTTTCTGTGACCTACTGTGCTATAGAACAATCTGCTAGGCTGTGGGAAAGACAAGAGCCATGGCCGCGGCACGTTATGTCGAGTTACGCTACGTTTGGTTTGGTTAGGTTGTGTCAGGTTAGGTAAGGACCTCTTCGACATTTGTGCTATTCACTACAATGCTGCGTATCTCTGCGCACAGCTGCTCCGTAGTAAATTCGGAAAGTCTTTGTGGAGGCCAGCAATGGTGTTCTCGTCCTGTTCTGTTGAGTTTGGTTACGCTTGGTTATGTTACGGTTGGCTGTGTTAGGAGAGGCTACTCTGACCTTTGCCCCATACGCTGCTATTCGGTGAACTTCTGCGCTCTAATGTGCTCTAATATGCCGTGCTTGGCTCTACGAAGGCCGTCAATAACGGTCGCGGCACGTTACGTTGAGTCATGCTACGTTTTGTTAGGTTTGGCTATGCCTGGTTAGGTTACGATATGCACGACTTTTGTGCTATACACTGCTACAAGGTGGATTTCGGCGCTCTACATTGCTCTCCTATACCCTGCTCTACTCTAGGGAGGCGAGAAAAAGCGGCCGCGGCTCGTTAGGTTGAGCTAGGCGTTTGGTTTGCTTCGGCTACGTTTGCATTTGACAGGTGTGGTTACGTTAGGAGAGAACAGCTTAGACTTTTTTGCCATTCAATGCTATGCGGTAGACTTCTGCGCCCTAATGCGCTCTAATATCTTCTGCTTGGCTCCGTGGTGTTCAGTAATATTTCTCGCGGCTCGTTAGGTTGAGTTCTGTTAGGCACCGTTATGCCAGGTCAGGAATGCTTGGTCAGGATTTCTATAACTTTTGTGCTTTATGCTACCATTCGGTGTATTTCTGAGCTCTACGTTACTCTACCATACTCTGCCCGTTTCTGTGGAAGCGAGCAATAGTGGTCGTGGCACGTTAGGTTTAGTTACGTTACGTTTGGTTGCGTTAGGATATGTCAAACTCGGTCAGGTTATCTTTGACCCTCGTGCTATACACTGCTATTCGAGGGACTTCTGCACTCGACTATGCTCTAATATATCCTGCTGCCCTCTGGAGGACAGCAATATTCAAGGCACTGTATATTGAGTTAGGCTACGATAGATTAGGTTATGCTATGCTATGATTGGCTATGGTGACCTCGAATTTCGTGCTATACACCTCTGTGCGGCAGGTTCCTTTGATCTACTGTGCTCTAGTGCATTCTGCTTGGTTCTGCGGGTGCAGCAGCAATGGTCGCGTCATGCTCTCTTGAGTTACCCTTCGTTTGGTTTGGTCAGGTTAGGTCGGGTTATGATAGGATGTCTGCGCTTTTGTGCTATTCAATGAATTGCGGTTGGTTCCTGCGCTCTACGGTACTCTAATACATTCTTCTTGGCTCTGTGGAGGCCAGCAATTGTGGTCTTGCCATGTTCGGTAGGGTTAGGCTACGTTTGGATATGTTAAGTCTGGCTATGTTATAACAGGAGAGTTTAGACGTCTGTGCTATACACTGCTATCCTCCGTCATCTGCGCTCTACTGCGATCTAATATTCTCTGCTTGGCTCCGTGGATACCAGCAATAGTGATCTCATCGAGTAAGATTTAGTTAGGCTACGTATGCATGTTGCAATTTTGAATACGTTAGGAGAGAATATCTAAGACTTTCGAGTCATACACTGCCATTCGGTGTACTTCTGCGCCCTACTGCGCTCCAATATTTTCCACTTGTCTCTGGGGGCCAGCAACAGTGGTCTCGGCACTTTAAGTTGACTTATGTTTCGTATGGTTATGTTGGGTTATGTCAGGTTGTTTTAATGTACCCTCGACTTTTGTGCCATTCACTGCATTGCGGTGGGTTTCTGCGCACTACTGTGATCCAGTGCACATATCTTGTCTTTGTGGAGTCTAGCAGTATCGGTCTGGTCATGTTAGGTTGAGTTGGTTTACGATTGGTTATGTTACGTTTGGCTAGGTTAGGAGGGGCTACTTTGTCTTTTCTGCTATGCACTGCTATTCCCTGTATTTCTGCGCTCGAATGTGCTCTAATATGCTCTGCTTGGCTCTGGGGTGGCCAGTGGTAGTGGTCTCGGCACGTTAGGTTGAGTTACACTACGTTTTGATCTGTTTTGTTAGGCAAAGGTAGGTCAGGATATGTTTGACTTTTGTGCTATACGCGGCAATGCGGTGGATTTTTGCGCTCTGGTGTGCTGTAGTATTCTCTGCTCGGCTCTGTGGAGGAGAGCAACAGCGGTCTCGGCACGTTCGGTTGACTTATGCTACGTTTCGTTAGGTTTGGGTAGGAAGGTTTGGTTAGTGTTTCTTTGACTTTAGTGCTATTGTTTGTTATTTGGTGGATTTCTCTTGCCCACAGTGCTATAACATTTGCAACATGGCTCTGGCAAGGGAGGCAATAGTGTTCTTGTCTGGTTATTTTGTGTCACGTTGCGTTCGGATATTATGTGTCAGGCTAAGATGGCTAGGATAGCTTTATCTTTTGTTCTGACCACTGCTATTTGATAGGCTTCTTTGCATTACTCTGCTCTAGTATGTCCTGCTTGGCACTTGGGAAGGCAGCAATAGTGGTCTCGGCGCGTTAGGTTGATATACGCTATGCTTGTTTATTTTCTGTTGGATCGGGTTGGGCTTGGGTAGCTTTGGCTTTTCTGATAAATACTGCGATTATATGAATACCTGCGTTCTACTCTCGACTAACGTGTTCTGCCTGGCTCTGGCGAGGCCAGAAATAGTGGTCTCTGCACGTTATGTATAGTCAGGTTAGGCTCGGTGCGGTTGGGTTAGGCTTAGTTTGTGTAGGCTATTTTCAACTATTGTGCTGTACACTGCTATTCGGTGTTTTGGAGCTCTACTGAGCTCTAGTATGTCTTGCTCAGCTCTGGGGTGGGCGGCAATAGCGGTCTCGCACGTCTGGTTGTGTTAGGCTACGCTTGGTCGTGTTCTGTTGCTTTGGGTTAGGTTTGGGTGGCTTTGACTTTTCTTAAATGCACTGCGATTATATGGGGTTCTGAATTCTACTCTCAGCTAATGTGTTCTGGTTGGCTCTTGGAAGGTCAGCAATAGCTGTCTCGGAACGTTAGTTTTAGCAATGTTAAGCTGGGTTATGTTACGATTGGCTAGGTTAGGAGGTGATAGCATTTTCTTTACTGCCATAGTTTGGTGTTATGTGGATTTCTGCGCCCGACAGTGCTCTAATATATTCTGCATGGCTCTGGGATGGCCAGCAAAGGTGTTCTCGGCACGTTATGTTGAGACAGGTTACTTTCGGTTAGGTGGGGTTAGGCAAAGCTTGGTTAGGAGAGCTTTATCCTGTTTGCTGTACACAGCTACTCGATGCGTTTCTGGGCTCTACTGTGCTCTAGGACGTCCTGCTTGGCGCTGGGGAGTGCAGCAATAGCGGTCTCGGCACTCCAGGTTGAGATAGGCTATGTCTGTCTATGTTGTGTTAGCTAGGGTTATGCTTGGGTAACTTTGAATTTTCTGATATGCACAGCGATTCAATGGACTTCTGCGTCCTGCTGTACACTTATGTGTCCTGCTTGGCTCTGGGTAGGCAAGTAATAGTGTTCTCGGCACGACAGGTTTAGTTATGTTAACTTTGGTTATGTTACGGTTGGTTATGTTAGGAGTGGATAGCTTTAACTATAGTGCTATAGTCCGCTATTAGGTAGATTTCTGCGCCCTAGAGAACTCCAATATTTTCAGCTTGGCTCCGGGAAGATCAGCAATCGTGGTCTAGGCACGTTACGTTGTGTCAGACAACGTTCGGTTAGGTTGGGCTATGCCATGTTTGGTCAGGATAGCTTCAACCATTGTGCAGTACACTGCTACTAGGTGGATTTCTGCGCTCAACTGCGCTTTAACATGTCATGCTTGGATCTGGGGAAGCCAGTAATGGCAGTTTCGGCACGATCGGCTGCGTTAGGCCACGTTTGGATATGTTATGTTGGCTTCTCTTTGGATTGGGTAGCTTTGATATTTCCGCTGTACAATGCGATTGCATGGATTTCTGATTTCTGCTCTCCAACAGCGCGTTCTGTTTGGCTCTGGGGTGGCCAGCGACAATGGTCGCGGCACGTTAGCTTGAGTTATGTTACTTTTGGTTATGTTAGGATTGGTTAGGTTAGGAGTGGAAAGGTTCGGATTTAGTGCTATAGAGTGCCATTGGGTGGACTTCTGCCCCTACAGCGCTCTGATATTGCCAGCGTGGCTCTGGGAACACCAGCAATAGTGGTCTCGGCACATTGTGTTGAGTCACGTTACTTTCGGTTAGATAGGGTTAGACTAAGTTTGGTTGGGGTACCTTTAACTATTGTGCTGTACACTGCTGCTCGGTGGATTTCAGCGCTCCACAGCGCTCTAGTATGTCCTGCATGGCTCTGGAGGGGGCAGAAATGGCGGGCTCGACATGTTTGTTTCAGCTAGGCTAAGCTTTGTTATGTTCTGTTTGTTCCTATCAGGTGTGGGTAGCTTTGAATTTTCTGCTGTACACAGCGATTGTATGGATTTCTCCATTCTGCTCTCCAATAATGCGTTTTGCTTTGCTCTGGGGACGCCTGTAGTAGTGCTCGCGGCCCTTTAGGTTGGGTTATGTTGCGTTTGGTTAGTTTAGGTAAGGGTAGCATTGAATTTAGGGACATGGTCCGCTATCAGATGTATCCCTGCGCTCTACATTGCTCTAATATTCTCTGATTGGCTCTGAGGGGGCCAGCAATTGTGGTCTCGGCGCGTTAGGTTGAGTTGCACTACGTCTGGTTGGGTTACGTTAGCTTGGATTTGGTACGGATAGCTTTGACCTTCGCCGCGTGCACTGTTATTCGGAGGATTTCTGCGCCCTACTGTGCTGCACTATACTCTGCTGGACTCCGGGGAGGCCAGCAACAGTGGTCTCGGCACGTTAGGATAAGCTATGTTACATTTGGTTTTATTACGTTTGGGTCGGTTAGGATAGGGTAGCTCCAAATTTTGCAACATACACCTCTCGTCGGTGGGCTTCTGCGCTATACTGTGGTCTGGTATATTCAGCTTGGCTCTGGGGGGACAGAAATAGTGGTCTCAGCACGTTATGTAAAGTTACGCTACGTTTGGCTGGGGTGGATTTTGCCAGGTTGGGTTAGGGTATCTTCGACTTTTGTGCTATACAAATCATTGCGGTGTATTTCTGTGACCAACTGTGCTCTAATATTTTCTGCTTGGCTCTGCGGAGGCTAGCAATAGTGGTCTCGGCGCGTAAGGTTGAATTAGGCTTCATCTCTTGGGGCATACTTGCCGTGGTTTGGTTCGAATACCTTTTACTTTTCTCCTGTACACTGCGATTCCGCGTGTTTCTGCGCTCTACCCTCATCTAATGTGCTCGGCTTGAATCTGTGGAGTACAGAAGTCCTGGTCGCGGCACGTCAGTTTGAGTTAGATTACGTTTAGCTGGGTTAGATTCGGTTGGGTTCGTTTAGCATAGCCTTGACTTTTGTGCTATACGCATCTGTTAGCAGGGTTTCTGCGCCTCGCTCTTATCTAATACGCTCTACTTTGCTCTGGGGAAGCCAGAAATAGTGACCGCAGCGTGTCAGGTTTAGTTAGGTTACGTTTGGTTATGTTACGTTTATTTGGGTTGGGATAGGATATCTTTGACTTGTGTCCTGTACACTGTAATGCAGTGGACTTCTGCGCTTTACTGTACCCTAGCTTGTTCTGCTTGACCCTGGGGAGACGAGCTATCGTGGATAAGGTGCGTTTTGTTGGGCTAGGCTCCGTTCGCCCTTCTTACGTTGGTTTGCATTAGGTTTGGATATCTTTGAATGTTCTGCTATAAACTGCTATTCTGTGGACTTCTGCGCCCTACAATGCTCTACTAAACTATGCTCGACTCTGGGGAGGACTGCAGTATTGGGCGCGCCAAGATGGTTGCAGTTAGATTATGTTTGCTTGTACAACGCGTGGTTCGGTTGGAGAGAATGGGTTTGACTTTTGAGCTTTACACTGCTATTCGTCGGATTTGTGCGCTGTGCTGTGCTCTAATATGTTCATCCTGGCTATGGGGAGGCCAGAAACTGTGTTCTCTGCACGTCAGGTTGAGTTATGCCACGTTTGGTTATGTTAAATTTGGTTAGGTTTGGACAGGTTAGCTTTGCCTTTTCCGCTATACCCAGCGATTACAGAAATCTCTGCGCCCTACACTCCTCTACTACGCTCCGTTTTGCTATGTGGAGGCCAGCAATACTAGTCCCGCACGTTAGGTTGCGTTAGGCCACGCTTAGTTATGCTATGTTTGTTTGTATTAGGTTCGGATAGCTTTGACTTTCGTGGTATTCACTGTTATTTGGCGGATTTCCGCGCTCTACTGTGATATAATGCTCCCTGCTTTGCTCTGTGAATTCCAGAAACAGAGGCCGTGGCGCGTTATGCTTAGTTAGGCTGCGCTTGGTTAGGTTAAGTTTCTTTGGGTTAGATTGCGATATCTTCGACTTTCGTGCTCTGTGCTGCCATTCTGTGACCCTCAGCGCTCTATTCTGCACTAATATACCCCGCTCGGCGATGGAGAGGCCAGAAATAGTGGTCGCGGCACGTTAGGTCCAGTTACATTACGTTCGGTTACGTTAGGTTACGTTGTGTTATGTTAGGATAGCTTTGACTTTTGTGCTACACACTGCTTTTCTATGGTCTTCTGCGCTTTTCTGTGCGCCATCACACTCTGCTTGTCTCTGTGGACGCCAGGAATACTGCCCCGGCACGTTAAGTTTTGTTATGTTACGTTTGGTTAGGTCAGGATTGGCTACGTTTGGTTAGCATGGCTTTGATTTTTGCCCTACAAAAAGCTACACGGACAATTTCAGCGTTCCACATTGCTCTGCTATAACTTGCTTAGGTCTCGTGAGGCCAGCAGTAGCGGCCGTGGCACATCAGTTTGTGTTACGTTACGTCTGCTTATGATACGTTGGGCTAAGTTAGGATAGTATAGCTCGGACTTTTATGATGTACACTGCTATTCGGAGGATTCCTGCACTCTACGAGGCCATAATATGCCCTGCTTGGTGCTGGGAAGGTCAGCAATTGTGGTGTAGGCACGTTAGGTTCAGTTAGGTTACGTTTGGATTGGGTAGGATTTGCTATGTTAGATCAGGGCAGCTTTGACTTTCGTGCTATATACATTTATTCAGTGGATTCCTGCCGCCCACTGTGCTCCACTCTAATCTGATAGACCATGCGGAGGCCGGTAATACTTGTCGCGGCACGTTACGCTAAGCTTCACTACGTTAGGGTAGGTTATGTTAGATTGGGTTAGGATTGACTATCTTCCACTTTCCTGCTGTACGATGCGCTTCTATGGATTTCTACGCCCTACTCTCCTCTAATGTGCTCTGCTTGTCTCTGGGCAGACCAGCAATAGTGGTGGCGGCATATCTGGTTGAGTTTGGTTACGTTCGTTGGTGTTACGACTGTCTATGTTAGGATAGCTTAGCTTTGACTTTCGTGCTATACACTGTTATTCCGTGGATTCCTGCAATCTACTGTGCCCCACACCAATCTGCTGGCCCCGTGGAGGACATCAGTAGTGGTCGCGGCACGATACATTGAGCTACATTACGTTTGGCTATGTTAGGTTCGTTAGAGTTAGGATTGGATAGCCGTAACTTATGTGATACACACTGCTATTCTATGGACTTCTGCGCTCTCCTGCGCGCTATCACACTCTATTTGTCCCTGTGGACGCCAGGCATAGTGCTCTCGGAACGCTAGGCTGATTTAGATAACGTTCGGTCAGTTTAGGTTTGGCTAGGCTTCGTTAGGTTAGCCTTAACTTTTGTGCTGTACACTGCAACCTGGTAGATTTCAACGCTCTACGTTGCTGTGCCCAACCGTGTTTAGCTCTCGCGAGGCCAGCAGTAGCGGCCGTGGCACGTCAGTTTCTTATACGATATGTCTGCTTATGTTACGGTTTGTTATGTTAGGATAGGGGAGCTGTGACTTTTGTGCTACAGACTATATTCGTTGGATTCCTTCTATTGTTCTATAATATTCTCTGCTTGGCGCGGGCGAGGCCCGCAATAGTGGTGTCGGCACGTCAAATTGAGTTAGTCTGCGTTCGGTTAGGTCACGCTTGGTTAGGTTAGGACATGGTAGCTTTGACTTTTGTGCTATACATGGCTATTGGGCTAATTTCTGCAGTGTACTGTGCTCTAATGTGCCCTGCTTGACGTTGGGGAGGCCAGCAATGACGGTCCCGGCACGTTAGATTGAGTTAGGCTGCGTTCGGTTCGGTCGCGTTTGGTTAGGTTAGGATAGAATATCTTTGACTTTTGCGCTATACGCTGCTGTTCTGTGGATTTCTGCGCTTTATTGTGCTCTAATGTGCTCTGCTCGGCCCAGAGGACACCAGCAATAGCGGTCGTGGAACGATAGGTTGCATTAGGTTACGTTCGGTTTGGTTAGGTTTGACTACATTTGGTTAGGACGGCCTTGACTTTTGCGTTATACACGACTATTCGACGGATTTCTGCGCTCTACAATGCTCTTACGTATTCTGGTCTGCTCTGTGCAGGCCAGCAATGGAGGTCTCGACTCGTTACGTTTAGCTATTCTACGTTCGGTTAGGTTATGTTGGGACAGGTGAGGCTAGGATAACTTTGAAACTTGTGCTGTACGTTGCTATTTGCTGGCTTTCTGGAAAATATTGTGCTCTGCTATACGATGCTCGACTCTGTGGTGCTCAGCAATACTTTTCGCGGCACGGTAGCTTTTGTTAGGCTACGTTTGGTTGCGTTACGATTGGTTAGGTTAGGATAGGCTCGCTTTGCTTTTGTGCTACACACAGCTATTCCGTGGATTTCTGCGCTCTTCGTTGCCCTGCTATACTCTGCTCGGCATTGGGGAGACCAGCAACAGTGGTCTAGGTACTATAGGTTGAGTTAGGCTACGTTCGGCTGCGTTATGTTTGGTTATGTTAGTCCAGGATAGGTTCGAATTGTGCGCTGTACACTGCTATTCGGTGGATTTCTGCGCTCTACGGCGACCTAATATTCTCTGCTTTGCTCTTGGGATTCCAGAAATTGTGGCCGCGGCGCGTTAGGTTGAGTTCGTTTAGGCTCTCGTTATTTTACTATATGCTAGGAGGGAATAGCTTTGACTTTAGGGATATAGTCTGCTATTAGGTGGTCCTCTGCTCCTCGCGGTGCTCTAATATTTTGAGCATGGCTCTGGAAAGACCAGCAATAGCGGCCTCGCCGCGTTATTTTGAGTCACCTTACGTTCGTTTCTGTCGGGTTACGCCAAGTTTGGTAAGGGTAGCATTACCTTTTGTGCTGCAGACTACTGCTCGGTGAACTTCTGCGCTCTACTGTGCTCTAGTATGTCCCGCTTGGCTCTATGGATTGCAGCAATAGCGGTATCGGAAATTTTGTTTGAGTTAGGCTATGTTTGGCTATAGTCTCTTGGATCGGGTTAGACATGGGTATCATTGACTTTTCTGATATCCACTGCGTTTCTATGGATTCCTACGTTCTACTCTCCACTAATGTCCTCTGCATGGCTCTGCGGAGGCCTGCAATAATGCTCACGGCACATTGGGATGAGCTAGGTTAAGTTCGGTTATGTTACGTTTGGTTAGGTTAGGAGACGATAGCTTTGAATTTTGTGCTACATTCTGATCTTAGGTGGACTTCTGCGCATTACAGTGCTCTAATATTTTCAGCTTGGCGCTGGGAAGGCCAGCAATAGTGGTCTCGCCACTTTATTTTGGGTCAGCTTACGTTCGGTCATGTTAGATTAGGCTAAGCTTTGTTAGGGCATCTTTAGCTTTAGCGCCATACAGGCTACTCGGTGGATTTCAGCGCTCGACTGTGCTCTAGTATGACATGTTTGTCTCTGGGGAGTGCAGCACTGGCGGTCACGGCGCGTTAGTTTGTGTTATGCTGCGTTTGGTTATGTTCCATTCGCTTGGGCTAGGCCTGTGCAGCTTTGACTTTTCTGATGTACTCTGCGATTCTATGGATTTCTGCGTTCCACTCTCCACTAATGTGCTCTCCTCGGCTCTGTGGAGGACGGCAATGGCGATCGCGCCACCTTAGGCTGAGTTAGGTTACGTTTGGTTAAGTGTCGGATGGACATGTTACCAGAGGATAGCTTTTGCTTTAGTGCTATAGCCTGCTTAGTGGTTTATTCCTGCGCCCTACAGTGCTCTAATATTTTCAGCTTGGCTCTGGGAATGCCAGTAACGTTGGCCTAGGTACGTTATACTGAGTCAAGTTACGTTCGGTTAGGTAGGGCTAGGCCAAGTTTGGATAGGATAGCTACAACTTTGTGCCGCCCACTGCTGTAAGGCTGTTTTCTTCGTTCCACTGTGCTCTAGTACGTCATGCTTGGCACTGAGAAGACCAGCAATAGCGGTCGCGGCACGTTAGTTAGATTTATGCTGCGTTTGGCCATATTATGTTTGATCAGGTTTGGTTTGTGTAGCTTTGCCTTTTCTGATATACACTGCGATCCTATGGACTTCTGCCTTCTACTCTCCACTAATGTGTTCTGCTTGGCTTTGTGAAGGACAGCAACAGTGATCGCGTCACGTTAGGCTGTGATAGGTTACGGTTGGACATGTTAGGAGAGGGTAGCTTAGACCTTAGTGATATAGTCTGCCATGAGGTGGTTTCCTGCGCCCTACAGTGCTCTAATATTTTCAGCTTAGCTCTGGGTATGTCGGCAATAGTGGCCTCGGCACCATATGCTGAGGCAAGTTACGATCGGTTAGATTGGTCTAGGCTACGTTTGGTTAGGGTAGCTATTACTTTTCTGCCGTACATTGCTATACGGTGGACTTCTGCTTTCCACTGTCCTCTAGTATGACATGTTTGGCGCTGGGGATGGTAGCGATAGCTGTCGCGGCACGTTAGGTTGGGCTTTGCGATATTTGGCCAGTTGGCTTGAGTTAGGTATGGGTAGCAAAGAATTTTCTGATATACACTGCGGTTCCATGGGTTTCTGTGTTCTATTCTCCACCAATGAGTTCTGCTTGGCTCTGGGGAGGCCATCAATAGTGGTCGCGGAACGTTAGGTTGTGATATGTTACGTACGTGTTGTTACGCTTGGTTAGGTTAGGAGAGGATAGCTCGGAATTTAGTGCTATTTTCTGCTATTAAGTGGATTTCTGCTCCCTGCAGTGCTCTAATATTTTCAGCATGGCTCTGGGAAGGCCAGCAATAGTGGTCTCGACGCGATATGTTGAGGCATGTTAAGTCCGGTTATGGTCTGCTGGAATAGGCATGGATTTGTGTACCTTTGTCTTTCACGATATACACTGCGATTTTCTGACTTTCTGTGCTCTACTCGCCACTAATGTGTTCTGCTTGACTCTGTGGAGGCCAGCAATAGTGGTCGCGGAACGTAAGGCTGTGTTATGTTAAGCACGTATTGTTACGATTGGCTAGGTAAGGAGAGGATAGCTTGGGCTTTAGTACTATTGTCTGCTATTAAGTGGATTCCTTCTACGTACAGTGCTCTAAAACTTTCAGCATGGGTCTGGGAAGGCCAAAAATAATGGTCTCGACGTGCCATGTAGAGTCAGGATAAGTCCGGCTATGTTTTGTTGGAGAGGGTTAGGTTTATGTACCTTTGACTTTTCCGATATACACTGCTATTCTATGGTTTTCTGCCTTACACTCTCCACTGATGCTTTCTGCTTGCCTCTGGGGAGAACAACTGTGGTGGTCTCGTCACGTTAGGCTGGGATAGGTCACGTTCGGTTATGTTACGATTGGTTAGGCTATGAGAGGGTACATATGACTTTAGTGCTATGGTCTGCTGTTAGGTGGACGTTAGCGTCCTAAGGTGCTCTAATATTTCAGCTTGACACTGAGAAGGCCAGCAGTAGATGTCTTGGCGCGTTATCTTGCGTCAGATTACGTTCGGTTAGGATGGGTTAGGCTAAGTTTGTTTAGGACATCTTCAACGTTTGTGCTGTACACAGCTGTTCGGTGGATTTGTGCGTTCTACTGTGCTCTAGTATGTCCTGCTTAGCTCTTGGGTGAGCAGCGTTAACGGTTTCGGCATGTTAGGTTGAGCTAGGCTATGTTCGTTTATGTCCTGTGGGCCTGGGTTAGGCTTGGGTAGCTATGACCTCTGCAATATATTCTGCGGTTCTATGGTTTTCTGCCTCCTACCCTCCACTAATGTTTCCTGCTTTGCTCTGGGGAGGACAGCAATAGTGATTACGTCATGTTTGGCTAAGATAGGTTACGTTTGGTTATGTCCTGTTGGTTTGGATTAGGTTTGGGTGGCATTGACTCCTCTGATATACGCTGCGTTTCTATGGATTTTTGCGTTATACTCTCCAATAGTGTGTTCTGCATGGCTCTGGGGATGATGACAATACTAGCCGCGGCATGTTGGGTTGAGTTAGGTTACGTTCGTTTATGTTTCGGTTGGTAAGGCTGGAGAGGATAACTTGGACATTAGTGCTGTGGTCTGCTATTAGGTGGATTTCTGCACTGGGGAGCTCTCTAATATTATCAGCTTGGCTATGGTAATGTCAGAAATAGCTTCCTGGCCACATTATCTTCGGTCAGGTTGCGTTCGGTTCGGTTGGGTGTAGCTAAATTTGCTTACCATAGCACTAAATTTTGTGCTGTGCAATACTTTTCGATGGATTTCTGCGCACTACTATGCTCTAGTATATTCTGTTTGGCCCTGGGAGGGGGGGCAGCGAAAGCGGTCCCTCACGTTATATAATGGCCTCTGCACGATAGGTTTTGTTAGGTAAGTTTGGGACAGGTTAGGCTAGCTTTGACTTTTTTGCTATACGCCTCCATTCGGAGGATTCCAACGCTCCACCCTCCTCTAATATGATCCGCTTTGCGATTGGGGGGCCAGCATTTGTGGCCTAGGAACGTTAGGTTAGGTTATGTTACGTTTGCTTATGTTACGATTGGTTTGCTTAGGAAAGGATAACTTAGACTATTGTCACATACACTTCCGTTCGGTGGATTCCTGTGATCTACTGGGCTCCACTAGATTTTGTTTCGCTATGCGGAGGCCAGGAGCAGTGGTCGCTGCACGTTATGTTGTGTTATGCTTCGCTTGGTAAGGTTAGGTTAGTGCAGGTTTTGCTACTATATCTGCGACTTTTGTGCTTTGCACAGCAATGCCGCAGATTTCTGCTCTATACTGTGCTCAAGTACATTCCTCTTGTCTCTGTGGAGGCGAGCAATGGTGGTCTCGTCAATTTAGGCTTAGTTATGTTACACTTGGTCGTGTCACGTTTGGCTTGGTTAGGATACGCTACATTGACTTTTGTGCTTTAGTCCGCTTATCGGTGGATATCTGCGACCTACCGTGCTTTGACATAATCTGCTTTGCTCCGGTGAGAACAGGAGCAGTGGTCGCGGCACGTCATGATGGGTTATGCTGCGTTTGGTTGGGCTAGGTTAGGTTAGGTTTGGTTAAGTTAGGTTAGGCTGGGCTATGTTTGGTTAGGATAGCTTTGACTTTTGTGCTATACACTTTTACTCGGTGCATTCAGGGATCTTCTGTGCTCTACTGTATTCCGCTTGTTTCTGTGAATGCCAGCAGCAGGGGACGCGGAACGTTAATTTCAGTTATGCTGCGATCGGTTAGGTTAGGTTGGGTCTGTTTGGGTTAGGTTTTCTTCGACTTTTGTAACATCGACTGCTATTCGGCGGATTTCTGGGACCCACATTGATCAAATATACCCTGCTCGACTCCGGAGAGGCGGGAATAGCGTTCGCGGCACGTTAGTTTGTGTTAGGTTACGTTTTGTTCGGTTAGGTGATGTTTAGTTTGGTTAGGATAGCATTGACCTTCGTGCTATACACTGTTACTCGGTGTATTTCTGTGATCTACTGTGTTCCACTATATTCCGCTTGGCCCTGGGCACGCCAGCAACAGTGATCGCGGCACATTGTGTCGAGTTAGGCTACGTTAGATTAGGTTCTGCAAGGACGAGTCTGATTGTCTTTGGGGAAGCCAGCAATACTGGTCGCGACACGTTAGGCTTAGTAATTCTACGTAGGGTTAGGTTAGGTTACGTGCGGTTAGGTTACGATATCTTTGACTTGGAGTGCCGCGCTGAGTGTCGAACGAGACGGTCGCGTTCACGACGATCCTACTATTTGTAGGTATTTTCGGCAGAAAAGTGCGTTTTCTGGCGCGTGGATTAGTGTCATTCTGTGCGTGTGGTGCGTGGGTGCACGTGGCCGCGGACTCGCGTCGTGGAGTGTGTCGCGGTGCCGATTAAAATCGAATTTGTTTGCAAGTTTTTTTTCCTTGTCTTATTCGTGGCATCAACGAAGTTGTGGACACCGCTACGTCGCAGGTTGGCGAGGGACGGTGCCCATTGTCTGCCGCGAAGCCGCGGATCCGCCCAGCGATGGATACCTGCGCCGAGGGTCACACCACAATGCAAGCGGTGGAGCAGGGGCTTGCAACCCGTACAGTGGTAACCATCCCGGGGAAGCCGGACAATTTACCGAGGAGTGAAGGTAAGGTTATTGTTAGTGGCGTCGACGCGGTTCCAGTGGAGCTTCCCTCGTCGAAGCACAGGACAATTAGCCCTACTGCAGGTGCTACGAGGCGCGTGACTCGTAGCACCGCATTGCGCAAAGCGCTGCCGGCGGACCTCGATTGGGAGTGCTCCGCCTTCGCAGGTGCCGTCAGCGTCACGGCCGGCGGCGAAACGCCGTCTTCGTGGGTATCCTCCGCGAAGACGGCGAAGCAGCTGCGGAGGTCGGTGTTGGTTGAATATGACCCATTCGAAGGTTTGGATGGTATTGATCTCGCCCCGAAACCCACGAGCATAAGCCGGGCGAAGGCGACCCTCCCACACGGGAGGAGCTCGCCAGAGTGCACCGTCCGCTGTCGGTTGTGGAAATGTCCGCCGTCATATCCGAGAATTGCGCGAGGATAGTGACGATGGCAGACAAGAGCAAAAATCTGCACGGTCCATACGTTCGCGCCTTCCGTATGTGCGCCAGGGTGGTGGATTCGGCCGGCTGGGAGATAAGTCTCCAAGTAACAGCCGGCCGTGCCCAGGAGACGATGGCGGAGATGGTCCGCGTGCTGATGGCGGAGATCGCCGGTCTGCGGAAGAAGGACGTCTCCCAGCAGGCGGTTATAGCTGACTTGCGGGAGAACGATGCCTCCCAGCAGGCGGTGATCGCCTCCTTGCTCGCGGAGCTGGATCAGGAGCGGAGGCGTGTTATCGTCGACCCCGCGCCAGCTCGAAATGTGCGTGCGTCAGCGGGCGCCGGAGCAGCGGCACCGGCGCCCGAGTTCGGTATGGAGGCTGCCTTCGCGGCACTCAGTCTCCGAATCGACAAAATGTTCGAGGAGCTCGTGCGTACGCTCCCCGTGGCGGCCGGGCGGGATGCGCCTGCCCGAGCGCCGGAGCAAGCGAGCTCCAACGCCGGCCTGCGCGCGCGGCCTGCACTGGTGGCCTCGGCGGTCTCTGTCGCGGGCGCTTCCCGTGGCGGGCCCGCTGACGCCCAGGCGAAGGACCCGGTCGCGGCCCCGGTCGTAGCCGGGAAGGACGCAGAGGCCAGCTGGTCTCTCGTCATCGGTAGGCGCGAGAAGCGAGCGCAGCGGCAGGCGGCCGCTGCCTCGCAACTGCCCGCGAGAGTGCCCACGAGTGCGCCGAAGGGAGCCGTCGGTAAGACGGGGCGCCACTCCGCGGGGATGAGCTCCGCCCGCGCGCCTCCCGCGACCACCGCGAAGACCGTAACGATGCACGGTCACGATAAGAAGAAGAGCGGCGGTAAGCCGGGCCCCATTCTTAAGCGGCCGCCGTCGCGGTTTGGGTACCCGAGGGGTCGAGTCTCTCTTGCGCGGAGGCCATCTCCGCTGCAAGGGGAAAGATAAATCTCGCCGACCTCGGGATCGAGGACTTGCGCCCCCGTCGGGCTGCTTCCGGCGGTCTACTGCTGGAGGTCGGCGGACCCGAGGGCGCACAGCGAGCCGCCGCTCTCGCCGGGCGAATGAGGGAAGTCTTGGAGGGATCCGGCGTGCGTGTTACGGTTCCCACCAAAAAAGCGGAGCTGAGGGTGACAGGGCTCGACGACTCTGTCACCCCCCGCGAGGTGGCCGCTGCCCTGGCTAGGGTCGGTGATTGCACCGAGGCGGAAATAAGAACCGGAGTGATCCGGTCTTCCGCTTCGGGGCTGGGCTCTGTATGGGCTCAGTGTCCCCTCGCGGCAGCGAGAAAGGCCGTCGATTGCGGGCGGATCCGCGTCGGCTGGACTTCGGCCCGTGTTGTAGCCTTGGAGGCACGGCGCCTCCAGTGCTTCCGTTGCCTTGCGTTCGGTCACACAAGGAACGGATGCTCCAGCGCGGTGGACCGCAGCGACACCTGTTTCAGGTGTGGCGCGGCGGGCCACCGTGCCGGTGGATGTAGTGCGCCTGCACCCATGTGCCCGGGTTGCGACGGGATCGGCCGCCCCTCCAACCACCGGCTGGGCAGCAGGGCGTGCTGCCCGCCAAAAGTAAACTGCGTGGCTCGCCAGGCGCCTGCAGGCGCCGTGTCCGCCTCGGCGCCTGCGAGCGCCAACTCGAAAGATGCGTCCGCGAATTCCGTCTCCGCGAACGCTTCTGCTAAGTGCCCGCGGATCGTCGGAGCAGCGTGCCCGCAGCCGGCCCAAAGGAAGGTGGCCCAGGAGGAGGCCATGGGCACGGCCTAACTTTCACGTCGTCCATGGTGCTCCAGGCCAACCTGAACCACTCGCGGGCGTCGCAGGACCTTCTCCTGCAGACGCTCCTTCAGCTTGGTGTCGGGCTGGCTGTTACCGCAGAGCCGCACCGTATCCTCGATCAAAACGGGTTGTCCGGGGCACGGGACGGCTCCGTGGCCATCATCGCCAGGGGACTACGGCGGACACACGCACCAACGCTGCTTCACAGCGGTGAGGGATTCGTGGCGGTCTGCTGGTGCGACGTAGTCGTGGTGGGGTGCAACGTCTCCCCCAGACGCGGCCTCTCGTCGTGCGAGAGGTTCCTGTACGAGCTCGGATGTTTCCTTAGTGGACACATGGCTCATCCGCTTCTGGTCCTGGGGGACTTCAACGCCCACGCCGCTGCGTGGGGTTCCCCGCGAACATAAGCTCGGGGAGAGGCCCTGCAAGATTGGGCCGCGGGGTTGGATCTCCGGTTGCTCAAACGGGGTTCCGTAAGCACGTGCGTTCGGTGGAACGGCACGTCCATCGTGGACTTGTCGTTCGCATCGCTCGCAGCTGTGCGGCGGGTCACCGGCTGGAGGGTGGCGGTGAAGGTGGAAACGATCAGCGACCACCTACACATCACTATGATGCGTGCCGTCACTCCTCGCACCGGTCTGGAACCAGCCAGCGGGAAGCACACCACAGCGCCGCGATGGGCGCTCGTGCGCCTCGACCGCGACATCTTTGCCGCGGCCGTCCAGGTCGTCGCCTGGGCGGATGGGGCCGTCGGGCGCGAAAACGACGAAGCGGGGTTAGGGGCGGAGCGTCGTCATGTCGCGCGAGAGGGAGCCACCTTCGCGGGGTGTAGTGCACTTGTGGTCGGCTGAAATCGCGCAGCTCCGGGAGCTCTGCGTGCTCGCCCGGCGCCAGTACACTCGGGCGCGTCGTCGACGACGCGCGGTGTCCGCCGAGGAAATCGCGC